>NC_056734.1:145541808-145634308 GCF_019279795.1 Protopterus annectens | reverse complement strand
ATA
Source organism: Protopterus annectens (assembly GCF_019279795.1). Taxonomy (NCBI): domain Eukaryota; kingdom Metazoa; phylum Chordata; order Ceratodontiformes; family Protopteridae; genus Protopterus; species Protopterus annectens. The sequence continues at coordinate 145,634,305 of NC_056734.1, read as the reverse complement.
TATATATATATATATATATATATATATATATGTATATATATATATATATATATATATATATATATATATATATATATATATATACAGAACAATCATAAAACATGGAAGAATGGCATTTACAAAAAAAAAAGGAACAATCGGCAATAATATCAGCACTTGCAAAACATAATTAATGTTAGCATTCTAAAGGCTAAGAAAAATTACTATACTACCATTCAGGAAAACCACAGTAAATCTCCAAAACAGTTCTGGTCATAAATCAAAAAATAGTAATTAAAACAAAACAAAGAAAATGCAGATCAAGGGATAAATACTCCGTTGCTAAAAATATATAAATAACTGAAGTAATGTAACAGGTAAGCAATGGATAAACCAGGCAGAAGCCAAGCAGAGAAATGCAGCTGCTACAGCAACGAGACACAGTCACCAATTCTTCCAGTAAACAAAATACTCCAAAATGCAAGCATCAAGGCAGGAAAAACACAGTCACAAAGTTCTCCAGTAGTAAAAAGCAATCCAGGATATTTATTGTAACAAAAGGTAAGCGCTTTTGCAGTTAAGCTTCATCAGACCAAATACAAAAAGCTAAAATGCACACCATTTAAACACATAGTGATAATGCACCACCCAATCGTAAAAATACATCAATTAAAAGGTGCATCAATTAAAGTTAAACTGTTAAAGCTGAAAGACCACATTACCTGCAAATACTGGACAAAAAAGGATGCAAAAAATATATATAGAAATAAAAAGATATGTGTATAATAAGTATAAATATATACATGTGTAAACACACATATAAAAATATACATATGTATACATGTATATAAAAATATATGCCACTAATGTTCTCATAAACAACAATAAAACAAATAAAAAGAAATAAATAAATGAAGGAATAACCGCTACTATTTCCTATTTACTTCTGGAGTCTTCTTTTCTTTAATAAGGGCTTAATGGAAGCCCTCTCGTTCAGACCTATCCCTCTATCTGCACGAAGGGTGATAATCCAGCAAGTCTCCCTATGCTCTGTGTGTGTAATAATGTCACCTTCCCTAACACTGGGAGAAATAGTCTCAATGACCATGAAGTTAAATGTATGAGATTCTCCCAGTCCTAATACGTGTTTAGAGAGTGCGTTGTGTGTAGAGCCCCTTCTAATGTGGTAAATGTGCTCCCTCATCCTATCACGCAGCACCCTGTTCGTCTTACCAACATAGAAGGAGCTGCAAGCATTGCACTCTGCTAAATAAACCACATGGGGAGTCATGCAATTGGCATGAGCATGAAAAGTGTATTCTCTACAGAGATCTGGATGATGAAAAGTGTCAGAGGTGTTATTGAAGGAACAGAAATTACAGTCACCACATGGCGTGGTAAGACCAGGAGTAAAAACTGTGGTACTTAAACCACTGTTATGGCAAAGTAGCCTCTTCAAATTTTTCCTGTTCTTAAATTGAAACCTAGGTTTATCACCTACAATCTTACCTATATCATCATCTACCTGTAAAATAGGCCAATGCAGTGCAAATAAGCTAGTGATATCTCTATGGTCACTAGTATAAAAAAGAGGAATCCTATTTTCACCAAACCCCACACTAGGTTCATTACCACTAATTGCACTTGCCTCACATACTGGTCCAAAGTACGGACTTGCTGTGGTAAACCTTAACTGATCTATATTAGACCAGTGTGTCTATTAATCTCGCCAAGACTATACCCCCTGCTAATAGCTTCTTCTCTAAATTGCCCAGCTCTTCCACAAAACCGTCCATAGTGGGATTTAATCTGGAGGCCCTCATTTCTTGTCCTTTAATCAGGTTCCGAAAAATATTACCGGGGTGCATACTAGACCTAAACAAAAAGGCATTCCTATGGCAGGTCTTACGATGGACACCAGTACTAATGGTATGATCATGTAATTTCTCAATATAGAGATCTAAAAACTCAATACGAGTAAATGACCAGTTAAATGTAAATTAAAAAAGCTGGTCAGGCCATTCATGATCTCATGAAAATCCACTAAATCATCTAACGAGCCTCTCCATAACAAAAACAAATCATCGACGAAACGCCAATAGAATAGGACATGCTCCTTAAAGCCCTCAGTAGCAAACAAGATGGTATTCTCCCAATGCGCAAGAAACATATTGGCGTAGCTATTGGCACATGATGTCCCCATAGCTACCCCATGCTTCTGTAAATAGATTTCACCATCAAAGGTGAAGACATTATTTTCAAGGACAATCTCTAAAAAATAGCAAATAAGATCGACCTGTGCTGAAGTATAATCACCATGAAGCAGAAGATATTCATGTATATACTGGATCCCTAACTCATTAGGAATCATGGTGAACAGGGACTGTACATCAAAAGTTAAAAAATAACATCTTCGACATCAATAATACCTCTAGTACATTCATAGAGGTCTAACAAAAACTGTTTTGAGTCCCTTAAAACCACCTGATTCAAATTAATGACTGGTCTCAAAAACTTCTCAACATAAAGTGAAAGTGGCTCTGTGACCCACCCTCCACCTGCCACAGTAGGTCTCATGGGTGGGTTAGTCAGGCATTTATGTATCTTAGGCAGACCTTGTATAAGTGGAATCAAAGGGTTGACTACCTTTAGAAAAGAAAACATTTCTTCAGTAATAAGATGGGCAGAAAAAACATCAAATATACAATTACTTACAGATGAAATAACCCTGTGTACGTCCTCAATAGTTATCTTATCATAAAATCTACAGTCACCTAACATGGAAGTCATAGATTGACAGTAATGGGACTTATCTATCACAACAATAAGCCCACCTTTATCTGCTGGACGAATCACAATAAAGTTATTATGTTGTATCTCCTTCAAGGCTTTCCTTTCAACATATGAAAGATTAGGTTTAGAGTATGTCCTCTGATTGTTCTGACTGTCATAAATATTAAAAATATCTTCTTCAGTCAGTTTCAAATATACTTCCACTAAAGGATGGTTGCTGGGAACATAGCTACTCAATTTCTTGAGGGTGGGATGATAACCAGCATCATTTTTAGATGTATGTCCTACACCTGTACCACCATGAAGTAAACACAACATAATATTCCTGCAGAACACTTTTAAATCTAATATTGTATCTGGCATCCTACTCTTACTTGTAGGTATAAAATTTAGGCCCTTACAAAGAACACGTCTCTCCTCAGACGAAAGTTCATATCCAGAAATATTCCAAATTAATGATTCAGGGCCTTCCCCCACATATTTTTTAATGTCTGATTCTGATTCTGTTCTCTAGATAACTTGCGCTTCTGGCACCCCCTGCTGACTGATCGTCCACGTCCTCCTCCTTCTCTGTCCGAGCGGACAGGTAGGGGAAAAGGGAGATCACCTATGGTGCCATTTCTCATAATATTAAAGGCTTCAGTATCAACAGATTGAACATTTCTATCCTTGGGTCTAACCACCCTTTCTACCCTGTGACCAAAATCATTACTATTTTTATTATTATTAACTATGACTTTGGTGTAAAAACTATCCGCAGAACCGGCTCCAGGACAGATATCATCACAGCCATTAACACCAGAAAGCCGGTCCGTTTTGTTTAACAATGTATCTGCCCCAGGGTCTCTGCAAGGAGATTCCTGGTTAGCACTAGTGCGTATAATAAACCTATTCATACCATTGGAACACGATACATCAGAACCATTAACAGGCTCATACTCATGGTTGCCTTTACTGGCATTAACAACAGGTTCAACATTATGTCTATTTAAAGGAACATTGTCAAAAGATTCTATAACACGATTAATGTGTGAACTAGAGACACCATTCCTGTCCACATTATGTCCCGGTCATGGCCACATAAACACGTGGCCTGTCCTAAAATCGTTAATATCCCTCAAAATTTTTGTCTTTTTCTGATACATGAGCTTACGCTCAAACAATGCAACTCTATCTAATAAGCTCTCAAACAAGGGATTCAAAGTGTCCAAATGATAGTTCTTAACGAGAGCTTCCTGTCCCTCTTTCAAAGAATTTCTCAATCTTTCCTCTTTAGGAGTAAAAAAGTCAATAAGTAAATGCATGTTGGCGCTCACCTCCAAATTTCATTGTTGCCAATGCGTCAGCAGTTCAGGATACTGCAGGCCCTGGGTAGGCATGTTAAACACCCGTAGTCCCTGTGGCACGATCTTCTTCTCCAAACACAGCTCAAAATGGAGACGCTGCGCTTGTAGCCTTTTCAGCTTCAAAAAATCACGCTCAATTTCTTCAATGCTGTGTTGAAGGGACTCCAAGTCTTCCATCTTGCTGGTTACATCATCATCCACAGTACGAACATCCAATTGCCACAGGCAACTCCTGTCACTCAACAAGTACTGGGAGAATCTCTCAAAAAACGGAGCTTCCATCCTATTCACTTTATTAGGGTTGTAATCCAACTCGATACCTACGGATTGTTCAGCTGCCATGTCCCCTTGGACCACAACTAATAATATAGTAATAAAAACAAAACAAAGAAAATGCAGACCAAGGGATAAATACTCCATTGCTAAAAATATATAAATAACTGAAGTAATGTAACAGGTAAGCAATGGATAAACCAGGCAGAAGCCAAGCAGAGAAATGCAGCTGCTATAGCAACGAGACACAGTCACCAATTCTTCCAGTAAACAAAATACTCCATTAGGAAAATGCAAGCATCAAGGCAGGAAAAACACAGTCACAAAGTCCTCCAGTAGTAAAAAGCAATCCAGGATATTTATTGTAACAAAAGGTAAGCGCTTTCGCAGTTAAGCTTCATCAGACCAAATACAAAAAGCTAAAATGCACACCGTTTAAACACATACTGATAAAGCACCACCCAATCGTAAAAATACATCAGTTGAAAGGCACATCAATTAAAGTTAAACTGTTAAAGCTGAAAGACCACATTACCTGCAAATACTGGACAAAAAAAGGATGCAAAAAATATATATATAGAAATAAAAACATATGTGTATAATAAGTATAAATATATACATGTGTAAACACATATAAAAATATACATATGTATACATGCATATAAAAATATATATTACTAATGTTCTCATAAACAACAATAAAAAACAAATAAAAATAAATAAATAAATGAATGAATAACCACTAATATTTCCTATTTACTTCTGGAGTCTTCTTTTCTTTAATAAGAGCTTAATGGAAGCCCTCTCGTTCAGACCTCTCCCTCTATCTGCACGAAGACTGATAATCCAACAAGTCTCCCTATGTTCTGTGTGTGTAATAATGTCACCTTCCCTAACACTGGAAGAAATAGTCTCAATGACCCTGAAATTAAAGGTATGAGATTCTCCCAGTCCAAATATGTGTTTAGAGAGTGCGTTGTGTGTAGAGCCCCTTATGGATGTATTTTCCTTATGGAGTATTTTGTTTACTGGAAGAATTGGTGACTGTGTCTCATTGCTATAGCAGCTGCATTTCTCTGCTTGGCTTCTGCCTGGCTTATCCATTGCTTACCTGTTACATTACTTCAGTTATTTATATAAATCAAAAAATGTATTCAGCCAGGTAAAAAAGTCCTGTCCTTTCACAGAAGAAAAAAAAACTATAACTCAGCATGTAGAGTCAATTGATACTACATAAATGCTGTTAAGTCTCTTAATAGACTCAGCTTACCCAACACAGCAGTAAGTAATATAGACATTATTGCGACTAATGTCTTACTTATCACAATACTCCTAGCAGCATGATAACTCAAAGACTTAAACTTTCTTCTCTTACAGCAGACAGTATTCCAGTGAAATATCTTAAAATATGTGCAGGTGCCATTCTGTTTCCTGGTTCTAAACTTCTAAATCATTTAGTTCAAGAAGCTATAGCCCCAAAACTTAGGAAACAATCCTGTGTTATTCCCTTGCATAAAGGCAGCAAATCTCTTGAGATGGCAAACTGCAGACCTACAGCCACCTTGTCCACTCTTCCTAAATTACTTGAAAAATGTGTTCACCTACAGTTGAACAAATACATAATACAGAACAGATTACTTTCCACAGTACAGCATTAAATTAGACAGGGCCACAGCACAGAAACATTACTAGCTTTTATAACTATGATCATGAAATACAAAATCAAGATGAAATGGTTGATCCTTATTTCTAGATCTATCCAAGTATTTGATACAGTTTCACATCCCATATTACTATTATTATCTAGGCTCAAGGATCTGGACCTTACAAACAATATTTATATATAAAATGCATACATACAGCTTCTATCCCATCAAATTGAATCCAATATGCCAATAACTCAGCATTAACATGTGCAGCGTCTTGAGTCAAACAGCTCTAAAATGATCTATAGCATTCCTTTACAAAAAACTGAAAACTGGTTAAATCAAGCTAAAACCTAGCAATAAAACTACCATAACTTTAAAATATTATTAGTTAGTAATACTGAAATTGACAAGCCACCAAACTGTTGGGTATAATAACTGAGCATACCTTAAAATTTGATCAACATATCCAATATGCTCATAAGACCATAGGTCAAACCTATCTAGCTTCTAGTCTTTTGTATGCCTTCTCAGTTTTGACTAACCTACTCTCCTCACAGCTAGCCAAACAGGGCACTCATATAAGACTGCAAAGTTAGCCAGTAACCATATTAACCAAACATGTAATTGTCTTGTACATCAGACGTGTAACTGGCTAAAGTTACCTAATTTGTTAGCCCAAACTCACATTAAGACTGTCCACAACATCCTGTACAAGAAAAGAAAAAAAAATTATGGCATTCAATGGAGGACACAGTGGTATAATGCTTAAGATATTAACCTCACAGGCACTAGATGCATGTTTCAATCCTGACCTATAATCACTACCTCTGTGGTGTTTGCAGGTTCTCCCTGTGCTACCTCTGTGGTATTTTCACATCAAGTATGGATAGTCTGGATTCAAATCCAGTACTTCCTGTTGAATATGAGAGCATGCTAAAAGAATGCATCTAAAAATGATGAAAAGTGTTGATGGCAGCAGCACCGGATGTAGGAAATACCTTTCAAGGGAACACACATGGGACCAACTACTTTAGGCCTCAACTGTAGACATTAGGTGATGTTAACTAATGTTGCCCAAAGGGGCATAGGCATTTGTTGGTGCTAAGTGGGTTGAGGACCTGACATATAATAGGGACCCATGTTAACTGTAGGAGAGGTATACTCACCGTTATTTGTCAGTGTGCCATCCAAAAAGACTAGCAACCCTGGAAAAGTAAGTTAGTGGCTGATTTGTAGTCAGCTGCCCAGATTAGATTACCTGGGATAGCTTTATTGAGTAAAAACTGAATGTAAAAATGAATTAAATCAACAGACAAAGGATTGCTACACTTAATATAGTTTCAATGACAGGATGCAGCTTGGAAGTTGATGACATGATGGGAAGGAGGAAAACAGATATTCTGTGTATCCAGGACAAATGGTGGGATAGCAGTGCAGTGGGGTCTATATAATGTTGTCAAACTCTTAAAAGTTCGAATGTCATACGGTCAACACCATATGATCGAACTTTTAAAAGTTCAAATGTTTCAACGGAGATCTCCATACAGTGCGGAATGTGAAGATTTCCCCTTTTCTGCACTGTATTGTGATCTCAGAGTTGGTATATTTAAAGAGCGGGGGTTGTGGGGGGCCCTGCTTAAATTGTTCAGATAGTTTTTTTCTTTGGTTTATTTTTTTTATTATATTTTCAAACTTTTAAATGTTCGATCATATGGTGTCGACCATATGATGTTCGAACTTTTAAAAATTCGATTATGTAATATAGATGCATGCAGTGAAATCTCTTGGCCTAGGATCCCGAATCTGCTTCTTGGGGTGAGGATATATTACAAAAGAAAAAAACACCTGAAGTTAAAGGACTTCCAAGTACATTCAATGAAACAACAGCAAGAAAAAATTGAAAATCCACCACTCAATGCTTTTAATAAAATGAAGCTTTCAAGTATAATTCACACATTTCTATGAGCTTTAAAAACAGTTTGCAGCCAATCAAATTACACAGTCAATTAAGGGTCTATATTATTAGTACAAATGCAGAATTGTCTGAACGCCGAAACTCCGAACTGGGAAGTTTGAAATCTCAAAATAGTGAAGCCGCGGAACACCAAATTTTTTCCCAGGGGAAAAATGTGGTGGGCTGTTTTCGTGGCTTTGCTATTTCCTCCTCTGTGGTGCGATCTTGGAGTTGGTATATTTAAGTGGGGGGGGGGGGCACAGGAAGAGTTTGAAGTGTTCTTTTTTTCATTTTGTACCGGAACAGTGATAATTTTCCCCTGGGGAAAAAAATCGCTGTTCTGAGTCTTCGAAGTTCTTGCATTTCAAACTTCCTGATTCGATATTTACATAGTCGAACTTATGACAGTTTGACTATGTGATATAGAACCGTCAATTAACATATATTTAAAGTGCCCTTAATACAAAATAAAAAAAGATGAAAAAGAAAAAACACATATATATAAAATTGTATAAAACATTATATATATATATATATATATATATATATATATATATATATATATATATGTACCAAAATCAACTACTAAATATTTTCATGTTTATCCTTTAATATAGGTTTAATACAAGAGTTTCCGATTTGGAAAAGAATGGATGCGTGCTTGCTCAGACCAACCAATCTCTAGAAGTAATAGAACAAGCATCGCCTCCTCCATCAGTGCCAGCGAAATGTGTTGAAGCCATCTCAGACCTTGACGACTTTTACAGACCAGTACGAATACTGAAGCAATGGCTGCAAACAGTGCTGTGTTGAAGGATTTGCAAAGAGCTGAACAAATCCACTCTGAAGCAAGTGTCAATTTTTTAGTGAAGGAGCGTTTCTGTCTGCAACAGCCTGTAGCAATAAGGGAACAGAGTTGAGGGGGAAGCAACAGCTGAAAACAAACCCAGAATGGTGAAGAGAATCAACAGAAGCAACTGAACTTATTGAACAATGAGCATGAGGAGGCAAAATACAAGAAAACGAGACTATAGTAACGATTTGTGGTAATGTGTCTAATTTGTCAAGCTATATACTTAGTGATAGTGAACTTAATGTTTTAGCTAAGGGTTTAACGTTCATGCCTCCAACAGCAGGCGATTTATCTGATGTATTAACTGAGTTACATTTGTTTGCTCATAATTTGGATTTAGAATGACAATTTAAGAATGAATGTCCTTTTGATAATACTCTGTAATGTTCTAGCACTTTTGTACCATCCAACACCCCTAATGTCAAAGCGTTTTTAGCAATGCATGAGCAAGATATTTATCAGGTCTTTTTTATCAAGTACAAACCTTAGTAAAAATGAACAAGATGCGTTATTTTCCCTGAGTACAAATTAAAATACTGTCATTAAGTCTGCAGATAAGGGGTGCATGATTGTAATAATGGATGACTATCAATATGTGGAATGGATGAATGAACTTTTGTCAGATACAACAACTTTTAAGATAGTAAATAAACTATTTGTGAATAATATTATAAGTAAAGTCAAAAGCTTCCTTTATAAACTACTAAAGGAAATCAGTATAAGTCCTGAAAATTACGACTACTTATACATAGCTAATCCTGTTATTCCGTTTATCTATGGATTACCGAAACTGCATAAATGTATAATTAAACCTCCCATGACGCCTATAGTCTCAGGGAAGAGATGGGTTACAATGGCAATCTCAAAATATGCAGATAGACAACTGGTACCACTGCCGAAATTTAATTTTAGTTATATTAAAGACTCTAAAGATTTTTTATTAGCCCTAAATGAATGGAATTCAGTAAATGTACTTGATGTTGTTGTTCTAGTTACTATGGATATCAGGTGATTATTTACTGCCATTCCTAATAATTATGGAATTGAGGCAGTAAGGGAATATATTTGTATGCATGGAAAATTTGTTGCATGTAAAGTTAAAGTATTATGCTCAGAATGCATTTTGGAAAATAATACTTTCAATTTTAATGATGTTTATTACCATCAAAAACAAGGTGTAGGGGGGGGTATGGCCAAGGATGAACACAGGATAGCAGCAGATTTCTTCAGCTCCACCAATTTCATTACACTGACAGGAATTAATTACTTAAAAAATTAATTTTCAAAGTAATTTTCTTTCTAAATATGTTTGTTTTATATAGTTCTTGAACTATATCTAAAAAAGAAAGGAAATCTTAACAATATTCCTTTCAGAAATCACTTTGGAAATTTTCCTGTCAGTTTATCAGTGTGAAATGAGTTCCAGTAAGACAAATTCTCAAGACTCCAGCATCAAGAAAGAACTTCAGTCTCTGATAATTATAATCCAGCAACTTACTGCTAAGATGGATAAAATGGATACTAAAATAGACACCTTCATAGAAAAAACTACAAAACAAATAGACTTGTTACATATAGACCTGCAACAACAGAAGATCCAGATGACAGGCATAGAAGAAGCTGTGAATGACATGGAAAATAGAATACAAGAAGAGGAAATCAACATTGAGTTTCTGCTGAAACAAAATACACATTTACAAACAAAGCTGGATGACCTGGAAAATAGATCGAGGCAATAACATTAGGATTTTTGGACTGCCAGAAAATATTGAAGGTAACAATATTACTTCTTTTTAACAACATGGCTCCCTAAAACTTTAGACTTACCAGAAGCATTCTCTTTTGGTATCGAAGAGCACATAGATCTATAGCTAATACTAACTCTAACAAAAACTATCCTAGATCAGTTATAGTTAGATTTCTATCATCTTTGATAAAGAGATGGTTCTTAAATCTGCTTGGGCTAAAGCTCCTGTTAAGATTAATGAGACAACTGTGCGTTTTGACAATGACTATTCTTCCATGGTAATAGCTAAAAGAAAAGTTTTTCTGCCACTAATAAGGGAGCTTAAAAAGCACAGTTTAAAACATACCTTCTGTTTCCTGCCAAGCTTAAAATCTTCCTTCCTGATGGTCCTAAAATTTTCGATGACTTAGACTCTGCCTTACTGTTTATCAAAAAAATAAGATTTTGGATAAAATAGAAGAAATGGAATGGGCTAGTCCTTCATTAAAGAGACTGGCAACTGAAACTTCGTGGAAGACTTCAGAGAAGAAGAAGAGACTAAAAACAAATGATCTGTTCTATGTTTTTTCTCTCTCATCATTTTATTTCATTATTAATCTTTTAAATATAGTTCCTGCATTTCAAGAAGCAACAAATATTTTGAAAAAGATTTAATCAAAGTTATTCTCTGTGTGCAAAGAAATGTTTTGTTTCATAACTAGTCAAAATATCTGGAGATTTAATGGCAAGTTGTGATTCAACTTGTTTCTCTTTCTGAAAAGGAGAAGTAAGGTCAGTAATTTGATACATTTTTTCTTTCTCTTTTTTTCTTCTCCTTTTCTTCTTTTCTTTGTTTAAACAATGACATTCTATTTAGATTATGTAGTGGGTAAAGGGTGGGGAGGGCAGGAGAGAAGAGTAATGAAAATATGATTAATAGAATAATAACATATTTATTCCTTGTAAAAAGTTTATATGTTCTTCAAATGCTATTCCTAATTATACTTTCTTGATTACACTGCTTATGCTTGTTTGTAAATAATCTGTCATGCTTTAACTAATAATAATTAGAACTAAATAATAGTAAATAATATGTTTTATGTTTAACTCTATTAATATAAACAGTAAGTAATATTCCATTGTATATACTTCTTATAGCTTTCTCTTACATTTTTTTTATTTCTGCCTTACACCCTTTTACTTTCTACTCTCTTTTTCTTTTCTTTATTAATATATAGAAATGCTTTTGATCATATAGACACAGTAAATAATAAGATTTGCATAAAATTGAGTTGGGACAAAAATATTGAGTTTTATTACTTATTAATAATTTTGGGCTTAATTTCACTTACATAGAGGCTGTAATAACATGTAAAATACATTGTGAAGGTTTTGTCATGTTTAGATGCATTTACACTGCTAAATGAATGTTTGTCACTAGTTTTTAATAAGTTTCCCGCCAAAATGTTAAGAGAGACAATCTGGGATGTGGGCTGTCTCATGCACAGTGTCCATGAGCGACTTCAAAAGCTTCAACTCTCAGAATTCTCACAGAGAAGCTGAAAGCAGCTAGTCTCACCTTTGACCTAGATATCACACTGACACATCACAGATTCAGAAGTGACACTCTACCAGGAAATAGAAATGATACAAATGCAACTATGTGAAGGAAAATGAACTCTTTAACATCTAAATGTGAGTTATTTTATATAATTACTTAAATATCTATGTTATAATTCATAAAATATGTCAGTTATAATGAGTTTAAATGATACAGTTTCTTGTAGTAAGTAAATGTCTTATTTTAGAAGGCATAGAAAATGAAACATTTACTCAAGTGTTTTTGAAAATCTACTTAACAGCAGCTTAATAATCTGTGTTAAAAACTATGTTCCAAACATATACATTACTATAACTCATTTAATTCATCTGATTGACAAGCATAAATAATTTTATAACTCTATACTGGAAGAAATTGTCATGTGATATATTTTAAAGCAGTAGTATAGCATGGTTGTAAAATCTGGTTACTAAAATGTGTTTGCTGTGCATTATTTTGTATAAAGCAGACAGATTTATTGTAGGGACAGCAAGTAAGATGGTGCTCAGTAAGGACACAACTCAGTGAGATCAGATATATATATGTGTGTGTGTGTGTGTGTGTGTGTGTGTGTGTGTGTGTGTGTGTGTGTGTGTGTGTGTGTGTGTGTGTGTGTGTGTGTGTGTGTGTGTGTGTGTGTATGCATATGTATATATATATATGTATATGTGTATGTGTGTGTGTGTGAGTGTGTGTGTATGTATGTATATATATATATGTGTGTGTGTGTGTGTGTGTGTGTGTGTGTGTGTGTGTGTGTGTGTGTGTGTGTGTGTGTGTGTGTGTGTGTGTGTGTGTGTGTGTGTGTATATATATATATATATATATATGTGTGTGTGTGTGTGTGTGTGTGTGTGTGTGTGTGTGTATGTATATATGTATATAAGTGTTTCTGAGAATCTGCATAACTATGCAGTATGATTTATAACAATTTCTATGAATACAATATTTTATTCTATTGACAATAATGAGTTTGAGTAAATGCTCATATACAAGCAATTCAAGGTTTTTTTTGTAAGCTGTTAATTGCATTTACATGACAGAAAATAGATGCATCTTAATATATGTAATGTCTGAATCATATTAGCCAAAGTTTTTGATTTAAATGAATGTTAGAACTTATTTTTCTCTCCTCTTGATTTCTAACATCAAGATTATTTGAATGCTATTTGAATACAAGTGTTTTATATTACATGGATGTATATAGTAGTATGAACAGTTAAAAAAAAAAAAAGTTTATTTTAGTTTATATGATGCTGTTTTACCAAATGTGTAGTCTTGTCTTGCTAGATAATTGAATTGAAAACTGTTAACCTCAGTTAAATATAACTAGTATTAAATTGATAAGGTGGTAGCTGAGGTACTGCTGCTTAGGGTAGGGGGTTAACTTGAGTGGTAAATACTACTCTAAGTTGGAGTTTATAACTCCAGGCTGGATGCAAGGTTTAATCCTTACATTATTTTCACTTGTTCATTGTTATTTGTATATAGTTTTGACATCCACAATATATTTTGTACATTCATTGTCACTACAAACAAAATTGAATCCTATACGAAATCCCATAAGAGATTCAATAAATACAGCTATATTTAAAGGTACACCTAAAGGAGGAGATGTAACATTACTTATCTTGTTATTTGTTATTTTGATCATAAGATTCTTAAGTTTTAAAAATGCCAAATTACATCTTTAAAAGGAATTTCTTTAAACATTAATGGATTGAATAATCCATGTAAAAGGCAAGCCTAATAAGATACATTAATTTACATAAGGCCAACTTAGTCTTCCTGCAAGAAACCCATCTCTTGAAAAAAGATATTGATAAACTAGCCACAAACAAATATACAGTATTGGTTAGTTCAGAGCACACTCAGAAAAAAAGAGGAGTGGCTATTTTATGGAATAAAAGTATGCCCATTCCTAAAACCATTAAGTCTTATCAGGATGACAAAGTAATGTTTTGGATGGTTACAATACAAATTAATGGGAAGACTTACACTTTAATTAATGTATATTGGATACCTGGAATTGGTATTAATACAGTGAAACATCATCTTGATAAGATCATATCATTCTCTATAGGAGATATTATTTTAGCTGGTGACTTTAATTGTATACTACATGAAAGTGATACTACCACTATAGGGAAAAAAAGAATTACATCTAATGCAAAACATTTAAATGATTTTGCTAATTTTTATCATTTGAATGATATTAATAATCAGATAGATTCAAAATCATTACCATACACCTTTTTTTCTAACAGATACAAAACTTATTCAAAAATAGATAGGGTCTTTATTTCTAACCAGATGGTAACATATTTAATTAATTCCAAAATCATTTCATGTCCTATATCTGATCATAATTCAATTGTTTTTGAATTCATGATAAAAATACTCATAATGTTCAGATCAAAAGGATACCAGCATACTTAACTCAACTAAAAGACTATAAAGAATATATACTTTCAGAAGTAAAACATTTTTAGACATAAATAATACTCCTGAAGTCTCCATTGTTTATGTTTGGGATGCCTTAAAATCATATCTATATGGACAAAGTATCAGATGGTATAATAATAAAAGGAAATCTTGGGATAAGGAACTGTTAGATATTCAAAGTAAATTAGACTCTTATAAACATAATAATAAAGAAAATATTATGGACAAGAAAGTTATTGAAGAAATAAACAAACTAAATGAGAAATACAAAGAAATTTTAACTCATAAAGTTAAAATAACTTTAGAGAATACAAGTTTTGTCTTATTCAATAAGCCCCAAATACTTACATAGACTTAAAAATAAAACAAAAGGTTGAATAAACAAAACCATATCAAAGAAATCTTTTCTCTAAGGAAAAGAAGAATGTTTCTAGTATACCAGAAATACTAGATGAATTTAGAAATCACTTTCACAAAATTAATCATAATAACATTAACATGGAACCTAAAGATAAAATAAAGGAGTTTATAACCACAAACATGAATAAAAAGCTTAATAAACAACAGATTAAACTATTGGACAAAAGTATTTCATATACAGAGGTTATTACACAAATAAATAAGCTTAAATCAAACAAAGCACCGGGTAATGGTGGTATTATACCAGAGATATATAAAATCCTTTCTAAAAGTACATATTCATTAATACATAAGGTTTTTATTTTGGCCCAAACTGAGTTACTAACCCCCCCATCTTGGCAATATACATTTATTTCGCCAATTTTAAAACCTAATAAAGATCCAACAAGATGTTCTTCATATCGGCCCATCTCATTACTTAATGTTGATTATAAAATGTTTATGAGTATCTTTGCTGATAGATTGAAGACAATTATAGATATAGATCAGACAGGCTTCATTGTAAATAGAAATACTTTTGATAATATAAGAAGAACTTTAACATTAATAGATTTTGCAAATAGGAAAAAGAAAGATTTAACACTTATTAGTCTTGATATAAGTTCAGCATTTGATTCAGTAAGTTGGGACTATCTGTTTACCTTAATGAAGTGCACAAACTTCTCAGATGCATTTGTAAATCTAATTGAGCATTTATACAAAGGAACGTTGGCTTATATTAAGGTAGGAACATATGTTTCACAAAAAATACCCATTCTTAAAGGTACAAAACAAGGATGTCCACTTTCTCCACTATTATTCACTTTAGTAATGGAGCCTTGGGCTAATTTGATCAGAAACAGTTCTGACATAGAGGGTTTTGAAATAGATGAAAATACAACATCCAAAATTCAACTCTTTGCAGATGATGTTCTAATTACATCAGCAGGATCTAATTCTTCTATGCAGTCTCTATTTGATAACATGATGAATTTTAAAAGTATTTCTGGTTTAATATTCAATGAAGAAAAACTAAAATACTACCTATATATACACGAAAAAATATTCTCATTAGTGATTTTACTAAATATGTACCCAATTCAGGTCAGATAACTTATTTAGGTATAATACTATCTAAAGATATTAAATCTATTATATATAATAATTATAATACCTGTTTTCTTAATATACAAAATCTTTTTAATACCTGGAATAATATGTTTTTACTATGGAGGAGAGACTTACAATTATTAAAATGATAATATTCCCCAAGATTTTATACTTAATACAATCAATAATACTTCCACCTACAAAAATAATTATCAAGAAACTGAATACACTAATGTTAAATTTCCTATGGGCACCTAATAGACCTAGGATTGCATTAAAGAAACATACTAATAGCTGGTCTCAAGGGGTATTTCTTTTCCAGACTTTAATTTATATACTATCTCTTCTATTGTAAAAGTTATTACTTTATTAATAGATCAGTCATATGTCACAAAATGGAAAGATTATTGGGAGCTAATTAGTATGCACTTCATGAAAATCTCCTTAACACATAAAAATATGATTGTAAATAACTCCATGTTATGGTTACTAAAGGAATTTTGTACTTCACCTATTACACCTAAACATATGGTTTGTTACCCATTAAATATTATTATTAGTTATCGTAACTTTATATTCATGCACCCTAAGTATAGGGAATGGAATTTTATTGTATTCCTATAATGTATACTCAGGGTATGCTTTTGTCATCTACTTCTGAAGGAACTCATTTAGCTATAGATAATGATCTAAAGTACTGGTATCAGTTGATATCTGATAATAAAGTTAAAAATCTAGATTTCTTAAAACAAAAATTTGATCTAAGAGAAACTTGCTGGTTAGAGGTTCAGACCTTTAGACAACATCTCATTAATAAAATAGATCTAATGTCTATAACAGTTAAATAATCTATTCCAACACTGATTGATTACTTGATATTAAATTTACAACATAAAGTTTCTGATAAAGGTAAACTTTCATACATACATAAAATTATCAGACAAGAAACTTTTTACAGTGTAGATTCATACTGGAATTATTTCACTTCTATTAATGGGGACCCACCAAATCAACAAGATAAACAATATATATTGGAATATGCTTATAGAACTACGTCTTCCATTGTCTGGAGACTTTATACATGGAAATTTTACATAGATCTTTTTATACACCTTTGATGATGAATAAAATAAATAATAAAGATAATTTATGTAAGAGATGTAATGTAGAAATTAATGCTGACTGGGCTCATATGTTTTATGACTGTATAAAATTGAAAGAATACTGGAAGTCAATTAATGAATTTTTGCAGGCTCTTTTACAGATAATTTCATTATTTCTAAATCTCTTATATTATTCAACACACCTGTACCTCAAAGTGTTAAAAGGTTAAGCTTCCCTTGTTATGGTCTATTCTAGCAGTGGCTAGGAAAATAATAACTAGAAATTGGATTTCAGATACACCTCCTTCGTTCAATGAATTTAAAAATGTTATGAATATAGTGTGCCATATGGAAATAAACACAATTAGGACAAGAACAAATAGAAAAACATCTTATTATATTGTATGGGATAATTTACAAAATTTGTTAAAAATTTTTTAATTTCAATAGCATGGTATTTTAGTTTAATTAATTGATCTGATTGTAGTGGATGTCTTTGTAAATACTTTAGTTGTTTTGTTGAATATTATAATAATACCTATTTTTAATTACTTGTATAAAATTGTTATGATATTTCTCTTATATGTTAAAACAATAAACCTGTTTTGAAAAAAAAAAACAAGGTGTAGTGATGAGTACTCCCATCGCTAATACGTATGCTAATCTTGTGCTTGCTAGATGGGAGGAGCAATGTATTTATATGGAAAATGATGGAAGCTTTAGAAATAAGAATGTATTATTCTATAAATGGTTTGTGGATGATATATTCCTTTTATGGAGAGGGCTTTTGAAGGAATTGGAAATATTTATACAGTATTTACATTCTACAATAGATTTTCTGTCATTTGATGTTAAGACATCCATGGAGGCTATTAACTTCCTAGATGTCAAATTTTATAAGGAAGACAATATGCTAAATACAGCTATATATAGGAAAATGGTAACAGCTGTTACATATCTCCATTCTGAAAGTATGCATCCACAACATCTGTTCAGGGTTATTGTCAAAAGTCAACTTATGACAGCCAGTAGGCTAAGTACGAAAGAAAAAGTGTTTAATAATGAAATGGAAGTAACGGTAACAGATTTCCAGAGTAAAGGATATGATGCTAGATTGACTAATGACTCCAGAACTTTAGTGAAATAGTTGAGAAAAGATGTAGCTAAACCCTACTTTACCAATATAAGAACTAATGTTAATTTATCTAGTAGAGATGAAAATAAGTCATGCCAGTTATATTATGAAGGATAATAAAGATACTAACATTATAAGAAATATAATTAAAAGAAACTGGAAGATATTAACATCTAGTCAAGAAATGAATGAGCTAGTAGGGGAAGAGCCATGGTTTGTTTACAAAAGGGAGAAGAATTTGAAACAACAGTTATGGTATAAGGAATTGAATAGACAAGCAAATCATAGTAAGAATTTTTGTAAGATGGGGACAACACTTTATAGGAACTGTGCCCACTGTACTACTTGTATAGTGCTTTCTTTTAAACATCCAATCAATGGGGAGAATTTTCTGTTTTAAAGCAAGAAGTACTTGCACCACAGAAAATGTGATTTATTTTGCCCATTGTGTAAAATGCACAAGTTTCGACATTGGCAAAACAAACAAAAAGCTGAAAGAATAAATGCACATATGTCAGATATATGAAGAAATATACTAATGCCTTAGTAAAGCATGTACATAGTGAAGAACCCCAACATAGATTTAAATTTAGAATTTTACAGGTGATTTTTATAAATAAAAATGGGGGGGGGGCGCGGCATTTTTAATAAGACAGAGATGTCTGAATAAAAGTGGATTAACTACTTTTGAGCTGATCACCCATTAGGTCTTAATAGCAGTGTAAGTATTAAACCTATATTAAAGGATAAACATGAAAATATTTGGTAGTTGGTTTTGGTACATATTATATATATATATATATATATATATATATATATATATATATATATATATATATATATATATAAATATATTTATATATATATATATATATATATATATATATATATATATATACACATATATGTGGATTGGACAGTCTAAATTGGCCCTAGGTGTGAGTGTGTGTGTATGTGTGCCTTCTGTGAAAGGTTGGGTGCCGGGCTGGCAACTTGACACTGTAAAACTCCACTGCCAATCATGAGCGAACAGGTGATCCACTGTGGTGTCCCCTAAACGGGAAAAGCCGAAGGAAGAAGAAGAAGATATATATATATATATATATATATATATATATATATATATATATATATATATATATGTGTGTATATTTATATATGTTTTTTTATTCATTTTCTTATTTTTTTCTTTTGTATTAAGGGCACTTTAAATATATGTTAATTGGCTATGTAATTTAATTGGCTGCAAATTGTTTTTAAAGCTCATAGAAGTGTGTGGTTTTAGATGCTGATGAAGAGTTGTACTTGAAAACTTTGTTTTATTAAAAGCATTGAGTTTTTTTCTTGCTGGTGAGGACTTATTAGAAATGTTGTGGAACAGTGAGGAATGTCATTAGAATTATCGCACACTCATGCTAATCAGACTGCAGTGTAAAGACAGATCAATACTCATGATCTTAGTCTATGCACAACAGCAGAGTTGTGATGTGAGGGAAACAAGGCATTCAGACTGCACTAACATGCCCATGAGGTCGACTTCTTACTAGTAAGAAAAGGGCACAAGGATAGAATCAAAGATGGCAAAGTCATCCTCTGTGATATCATCAGTCAACAACATAAAACACTGGTGGCCACAATTAGCTGCAAGCAGTCGTCAGAGAAGGTTTAGAGATCAACAAAAACTAGGCCGAAGACCTGAATGTTGACTGCAGTGAATCCTCAAGAGATCAAGGAAATAATCAGGGCCCTAGCACCCTGGGAAGGTAAAATTCCTTAATTTTGCCTCATGAATATCAATGTATTTATTTATTTTGAGAACTGTAAATGAGTGTCTCTGCTTATAACAAGTTGGCAGAAGTAAAGGGCTTCAAGGATACATAGGGAGGAGCACTACCAAATGAAATTGGGATATTGTAGTTTCTCAGTCGAAGTACATGCTAAACCCCATCTTTGTTACTTTCAGCAGTTCAAGTGCTCCTTCTCTGCAATGGTATTAAAATAGCCAAGAGTGTTAACCAGAGGATTATCAGGATGGTACAAAGTCAGTGCAGAGAGGCTTATTAGGAAAGTTAATGGAGGTTAACATGTACACATTTGAGAAACTGGATGGAAAAGGACAGAGGGGACATTTTCAGATAAGTAATGGATTCAATAAAGTTCACAATGGAGGGATCTATAGATGAAATTATATAGAATCAATATAGCAGCAATACTGAGTACGTGAAAGGAAAGGTAGGATGATGTACAGAGACGGTGGTGAGTTTATCATGAGGGCACATTTACACAATGGCATTAGAAAGGTATAAAGCTGTATAATGGAGACAAAGAGCCAGCTGAAAACAAGTTAAAATGATAATAGCTATTAGTTTGTTGAATGGTAACAGTGCAGACAAGGAGGGCCTGTGGCTCCTTACCATACCTCTCAACCTGTTAGTGCATGAAATCAGGACAAAGTCTAAAAAAATGGGGGATAAAGGCCCAAAAATAGGAACAGATTTTAAATATTGTTCTTATTAACTTAGAAAGTTGTTAGAATAACAGGATGTGTTTTAGCATGCATTTTCTGAAGAATATGAAGTCTGAAACTGAATTGTATGTCATTATTTAGAGACTTCGATCCTTAGTGATTTGCCAGAAACAAATTTTATTATGGACAGAGCAAAAATATGAGACAAAAATATGAATATCCTGCAAAAGTCTACACAGTTGAGAAGTATGTAATCCTTACTGTCATCACCTTCTGTGATTCTATGTGTTTATCATGGAGGGTTGTAAGATAAACAGACCTGATGAACTAACTGTATATGCTTATTTTTAACCTTGGTCTGAGCTTTGAAGAAGCACAAGGTTGGCATAGGAACATATGAACAATACTAGGGAAATGATAATGGGTACCATAAAATACCTAGCTGTATGAATCATGTTTAGGCACACTTAAAAATTGTTGCAGCACTTTCAAGAACTTAATAGTACTCTGCTTCCAATTCAGGCAGGAATTTACATAATAACCCTGCTGTAAAATTATGTTTACCCATCCAGTCATCAAAATTAGCTTTAAAGGTAGACAGATTAGTACTTTGTTTGACTTGTAGTAGTAGTAACTTATTCCATAGGTTGTGAATGTATATAATTTATGAACCTATCCCTCCAGGGAACCTTATTTATTTGTTGGTGTAGACTGAAGTCCTTAGTGAAGGTGTTTGTAGAGTCACTGCTTTTGTGAAGAAAAAGGATGATAAATAGAATTGGGCCTTTCATGGATCAAAATAAAAATGAGACACAGGTCAACTCAGAACAGCTTGTATGCTTATAGGCCTAAGGGGATTTATGCCAATCTGTCGGGATAGTTGAAGGATTTAACACCTTTAATTTTCTTGATTAGAAATCTTTGCAGCCTTTCCAGGTGAGTGATATGCTACTATCTGTAAACCCCAGGGGGTTTCTTGCATTCATTGATGGGTCTGATAAGGGAAGATGTAGGATGACATCTTAAGATCTTGAAGACTAAATGTGCCAAAAGGAGGGATATCTTTACTGCAGAAAAACATGATGATCAAATGATAGAAAGCTGTCCATATAAGTACCACTTTCTCTTATGATCATATCAGCCTCAGACATTGCACCATTTAATACATATGCTATTACACTCTAACTTTTTGCATTTAGCTTAAGAGCATGTTGGTGTTGCACCAGGTGCACTGGGTGTATGCATATTCCAACCCTTGTTGGAGCTGTTACATGTCAGTGTATGAGCAGATAACAGTGCTCAGTTTGCAGTTATCAGCAAGCTCCTGAGAAGTGGTTTATAGGCTCTTCAGTGACTTGTAGTCTTTTCCCAGTTGTTACAAATTTTATAAGTAAGATAGTAAAAGTGGGCAATACTCCAGGTATTGTTATGTGCTCTAAATGAATGGCATGATATGAACCAGAGGCAAACTCAAGCTTTAACAGTTTAAAGGGATATAATTCCCAATCTGGGCTTCTGATGCTCACAAGTATGATCAAATGAGATGAGATTGGGAACAGCTTCCAAAATTAAATATATATTAAGAGCAGGCAATCCAAGAGCCACTGTTTAAAACTACAATATGGATTGAGCAGGATGGTGTGGAAATCCCCAAATAATTCCAAACCAACAGCAGCAGCCGCAAAGCAGTGGCAGCTTCCAAATATTAAACAGTTTCCAGTTCTGCTTGCCTTAAATTAATAAAAAAAAACTTCTCAGCTCCTCCCAAAATAGTTAGATTAATTCCACTGCAGTCAGGGAAAGGAAAATGGATTTTGGCTAAATGGTCCAAAGCAAGAAAGTTTAAAACAAAATTAAACAAATAAAGGCAAAACTTTTTTTATTCAGTCTGTTAAGAGGTATGACACAAAACAAGAAAATGTCTTCAGTAAAATGATATTTCTTGTAAGAAAGGAATTTGCTTATAACTAATGTGATATATTTATATATAACCTTTTTATATAGGAAGAACATATATACTCAGAGCAATGTGTCCTATAAACATATCATTAATAAAAAAACTTCTCCCACATCACATTTAACCACCTACTCAAACAACGTGACTGTTCTCTACTAAGACACCTGCATTTAGATGAAGCTGTGCAGTATTTCAACACCACTTTCCTAACCTTACTTAACAACCTTGCCCCCTCTAGGAAAGTGCACCTTAAAGCTAAGCCCCTTCCATGGCTAACCAAAGAGACCAAAATATTGTTTTTTATTATTTATTTTACATTTGTTAACCAGGGGTGTCTGACTGAGCTGAAAAGGCCCTTTTTCAGCAGAGGCCCAGGGAGAAAAGCTCCACAAAGAAAACTTACAGACACATTTAGTTATTTAGACATGATCAGTATACACACAAATTACAAGAGACATGCTTTTACAGTGGTATGCGGCACGTAAACAGTTACAGTGGAGAGAAACAAACAAAAAAATATTAATTTTAAAAATAAAGGTAATTAATAGATTTGTGGTGTACAGCTGAAATTTGGAACATAGGTAGAATACATACATAGTACACAGGTACAGTACATACATTGTAGATTAGCCAGTGTTTGTGAGTAAGACTGAAAACTATTATCAAGTGCTCTAGATTTAGTATGTATATGTTATCCGTTTTCACAAGCCTGGGAAGCAATCATGGCATTGCCAACTTTGCTTGAGATGTTGCCTGATGAGGTCTTTAAAGGAGGCTTTGGATGATGTGTTTTGAATGCTAGTAGGGACAGAGTTCCATTTTTTAACCACTGAACTACTATATAGTGCATCTCCAAAGCTATTGTAGCTGTTGGTGACTTCTAGTAGTAGTTTGCTTGATGATCTAAGAGGCCGTTTGGCTGAGTGATGTTGTACTAGGTTTTTGAGGGCAGGACACTTATTGGGGAGGTAATAGATAGAATGACAGAGGCAGAGCTGATTGTAGGTTAGGAGGTTGGGCAGTTCAAGCCAGTGGAGCTGTCTCAAAGCAGTACAGTGATGAGTTCTATATGAGCAATTTGCAGCAAAGCGGGCAGTTCTGTTATAGCAGGCTTCCATTTTGCTTAGTTCAGTTTTGTTGAGATTAGTCAGAATGGGAGATGCATAGAGTAGGGTGGATAGAAGTTGGGAGCGAGCAATGGCTGATCTTGTGTTGTTGGTAAGAAATGGTTTGATATGGTAGAGTGACCCCAGTTTGGCATGTACTTTTTTAATAGTTAAGTTGAGATGACTATCAAATTTTAAGTGGGAGTCTATGGTTATTCCCAATAGCTTAGCCTGTGCCACTGGAGCAATTGGAGTAGCATTTGTGGAGTAGATAGTGAATTGACTGTTAGTGTTTCTGTTAGAACTGGTTATAATCATAAGCTGAGTTTTCTTTGGATTGAGGATAAGTTGGGCTTTGTTAAGAAAGTTTTCAATGTCAGAAAATGCTAGTTGAGCTGTTTGCAGGAGGGTGGGAATGTTTTGTGCAGCACAGATTAAGGTAGTGTCATCTGCATACTGAATTATAGATGCATGCTGTATGGAGGTATGGAGGTCATTTGTGAAGACTGTGAATAGTAGTGGTCCTAAGACAGAACCCTGTGGGACTCCTATAGTTATGGGCAGCTGAGGAGAGAGAGAATTTTCCCATTTCACAGCTTGGTACCTGTCAGTTAAGTAGCTTTGGAACCAGGTAAGAGTGGAATTTGATAGATTATATTGGTTTAGTTTGTTTAGCAGGATTTGGTGTGAGACTGTGTCAAATGCTTTGGACGTATCCAAAAATAGAGTTGACACTTGTAGGCCTTCTTTTTTTGAGACAGTTTACTGTGTCTGTGAAGCAGAGGAGGGCTGTAGTTGTACTATGGGCAGGTCTGAAACCATTCTGAGTAGGTGACAGGATGTTGCTGTCTAGGAGATAGTTTAGCATCTGGGTATGAATGCATCTTTTAAGGATTTTGGCCAGGCGGCAGAGTAAAGCAATGGGTCTATAGTTATTAAGTTCAGTGGAGGTCCCGCCTTTATGTATGGGTGTAACATAGGATATTTTCCAGAGTTTGGGCACATAGTTTTCAACAATTGATCTGTTTATGAGAGTGGAGTCTGGGATAGCAATAGCATCTGCTGTGAGTTTCAAGAAATAGCTGGGGAGTAGGTCGGCTGCTGTTGATGAGGTTTTTAGTTTGGAGAGCATGCTTTTGATTGAAGTGGTGGAAACTGTTTTGAGGGTAAAGCTTGTATTAGTGTTATTTGTGTTGGGGGGGATAGTGAGGAAGGAACTGTCCTGTGATACCAAGGATAGAATTGAGTTCACAAAGTGGGAGTTGAATTGTGTTTCGAATGGAACTTTAGTGTCAGGGGTGGTTGGTTTGGAGGTATTCTTTTGGGTGGATTTTAGTAGCTGGTTTACATTTTTCCCAAATTTTTGCGGGATGTGTTGGTATTTAGTTTGTAATGTTGTGTAGTAGGATTTTTTGTCCAGCCTAATGCATTTTTTTGCACGGTTGAACAGTTCTTGGTACTTAGTTAGGCTTTGTGTTTCTTTGTTTTTTTATAGTAAAGCCAGGCAGTGTCTCTAGACTTGAGGATTTGTTTGGTTTCTTTACTGAGCCAGGGGTTTGTAGAGGTTCTAACCTTGATTTTGCGTAATGGAGCGACAGTGTCTAGGTGTTGTAGAAATGTTTTGTTGAAATATGCTACAGCCTGGTCAAGTGGGAGAGTTTTTAGGGGGGTCCAGTCACAGTTACAGAGTAAAGTGTTGAGGACCTGAGGAGAGAATTTTTTTGTGTTTCTAGTGGATATATAGTTAGTGGTTTTGCATATGCTTGTTCTACTACGTATAAAGTGTATTATGTTGTGGTCACTTAAGGTGTCTGGGAGACTGCCTGTGTGAGGGTACAATGTGGGGTTGTTAGTTAGAACCCAGTCAAGGATGGATTCCCTTTTAGATTTTTTATCACATCTAGTTGGAATTTGGACTAGCTGCTGGTAGCCATGGAGATTTATTAGATTACTTGGTGGTTCTGATATACAGGTGAACCAATCTAGGTTGAAGTCCCCCAGAATAAGGGTTTCTTGTGAGTATGTGGAAGAACACCAGGATAAGAAGTCTTCAAGGCTAGCAGGTGTATTACCAGGTGGAATATTGATCACAATTGTGGTGATGACCTTTTTAGGGTGAAGTTGAAGTTGTGAGATAAGTATGTCCCAATTATTGGGGGAGGGGTAGGAGTTTGGTAATTGATGGACAGTTA
This sequence comes from Protopterus annectens, assembly GCF_019279795.1. Lineage (NCBI taxonomy): Eukaryota > Metazoa > Chordata > Ceratodontiformes > Protopteridae > Protopterus > Protopterus annectens. The sequence goes on along the minus strand of NC_056734.1, from coordinate 145,608,218 downwards.
AGTTGGACTTGTAGAGTAAGGCAGTTCCACCCCCTTTATGAAGTGGTCTGTCTTGTCTAATGATATTGTAGTCGGTAGGGAGAACTTCTGAGTTAGCTATGTTTTTATTTAGCCAGGTTTCTGTTAAAGCAACTATGTCTGGGGAGTAGTGTGCTATTGTGGCCTGGAGTTCAGAGATTTTATTTTTGAAACTTCTAATATTAATATTTAGCATTAAAAGATGGTTGGTTTTGCTGCTGTTGTTGATTTGCCCAGGGATGAAGAAAGTGGGGGGTGTTATGTTCTGACATTTGTGTTGGAGCAGTTTGTGTTGGACAGGATGGATTTGGGCCTGGGTTGGGGAGGATATCCCCACTTATGGTGAGCCTGGAGTTAAAATGATTATACAGATGTTGGAGTTTGGTGAGGAGTGTGAGAAAGTACTGTGTTTTTTTGGAGTAGGAATGAGAGCATATGTGTTTAGTTCTGAATTGGTCCATTATGTAGTTCTTCAATAACTGTGGGCAGATATTATTATAATGTGTGATGTCTGTATACAAAAGTGCATAATGCAGTGTTGTGCTACTAGGTTTAGGGATATTGCTAGAGTGATAACTTGAGGTGTTGTAAAGAATTATGAGAAGACAGACTAGACTTAGTTGTGTGATAGTCATGGTTATAAAGTTTAAGTTGTTTCTAGGTGGGTGGTCAGAATAGGAATTATAGGGTTGCACTATATGTGGATGGGTAGTAGTGTGGGTGATGTAAAAAATACCTAGTGGGAATGAAGAGTGATTGGGAGCATTTTGTGTGGAGCAAGTTGGTGTGGTATAATGTAATATGACTTGAGGAGCTGTGATTGGTGGAATTGATGTGAGTATGAGCTGTGGGTGTGGTTGTGATTACTATAAATGAAGAGGTATTGGGGGCGGGAGGGAACAGGGGGCAGGGCAGGGGAGCGGAGAGAGCCCGAGTGTTAGCGAGGGCGAACGGAGCAGGGCAGAGCCAACCAAGACAAGAGAAAAAAGTAAGTATTACTTTACAAATCTGAACACTTTTAAAACAAATTCTTGAGGCCTAATGGCTTACCAGTAAGCAGAATGTAATTGCTGAAGAGCACTTGTGTCCTGGTGGGAGACTAGAAATTTAAAGATGGCTCCATGCTCAGCAGGATTCTAATATAGACTTTGTATTGGGGAGGAAGATAGCACAAGGCGAGTAAACCAGGTGGAATGCAAAGAAACCAGAGAGGCAATCAGTGGAAATCAGTGAAGGCCTCAGAGGGGGTAAGTAATAGTTCAAACTATACCTGTAAAGTGAAGGAGAGAAGAGACAGCAAAGTTTATTAAGGTTGGGAGTGTCTTCACATTGACTTGCTGATTAGTAACCAGTTTGTGCACGGATTAGAGTAGGGAGATACATTAGCAATGAAGGGGAATGTATAGAGATGCAGATAAACAGGTGGGCCTCCAAGTGATAAAAACTAAGGCAGAAAGCACTGAGAGGGCTGCTTGATGGTTAATTTAGTCACAGGGATGTGAATTAAATGTATACTGTCTATTGGACAGTTAGGATTACTGTACTAGCGGGGGGGGGGAGGACACAAGGCTACAACAGTCAGTTTTATTAGCAAGCTGAGAACTACTAAGAAATACTGCTAATGTAATAGCTTCACTGTCATAAAACATACAAGTAGAATGCCTGGGTGGACTGACCCTGCTCTTGAGGCTCAAAATGTATATCCTTGTTTAGTTTGCAGTACTGATTCCTTCTTATACTGTATGGGTGGAGTGGCAGCCGCAAACTGCAGATTTGCTTGAGTGTGCTCTTGCTCTTGAGGCTCAAAATGTATATCCTTGTTTAGTTTGCAGTACTGATTCCTTCTTGCACTGTATGGGTGGAGTGGCAGCCACAGACTGTAGATTTGCTTGAGTGTGCTCGGCAAGCAGAATGTAATTGCTGAAGAGCACTTGTGTCCTGGTGGGAGACTAGAAATTTAAAGATGAAAAAATACTAATGAAGTGCAGAGATAAAGCCTGGGCAGATTACCATACCTCCAAAGACAAAACAGACCTCTTATCTTATCAACAGCTAAGAAACCTAGCAAAGAAACAGATCAAAAAATACAAACAAAAACTACTTTCTGTCATGTCAACAGGAACACCAAAAACAATACCAAAAAATTCTGGCAATCCATCAACCACCTCCTCAACCCCAGTCATACCCTAACTCCTCCCCCAGCCACCTCAAACAACTCAGACCCTATCTCAACACAATTCAACTCCCACTTCATAAATACTGTCACCTCCTTACTAAACAACCAACCTACTCAAACTCTCAGAGTCCCAGCCCCAACCCAAAAAACCTTTATCCTCTCACTTTCTCACCCATACAAATTAACTACCTAAACAATTTATTAACTAAACTTAAACCATGCTGTGTCGCCGCAGACAAACTTTCAAATGAATTTCTAAAACTTGCCACCCCATCAATTGCCAACCCAGTATCAATTTGATCAATCACTCTATTACTGAGCAATATATTCCACTTCTATGTAAAATATCTCACATCATACCCCTCCACAAAGGTGAACCCTCTACAGAGCTAAATAACTATCGCCCCATAGGTGTCCTCTCCCCCGTGGGAAAAATCCTAGAAAAATGCATCCACAACCAACTCATTTACTATCTCCTAAATAATAATCTACTTTCCAGTACCCAACATGGATTTAGACCTAAACATAGTACCAGCACAGCCCTACTAAACTTTACTAACACTATTCATCATCACATTAATGAAGGCCAGCTTGTCTCATCCATCTTTCTTAACATGTCCAAGGCCTTTGGCACTGTATCCCACCAGCTGCTAATTAATAAACTGTCCTTCCATGGCCTCAGCCCCATCAGTTCTAACTTGGTTCCACAGCTATCTTTCCAATCGTAAACAGGCTACTAAATGGGAAAGGTCACTTCCCCCCTACTCGCCATATTAATAGGTGTACCCCAAGGTTCTACACTTGGTCCACTTCTCTTTATCATATTTACTAATGCTATTCAACTAACGTCCATAGTTTAGTACACAGATGATGCCACTCTTACCTGTTCAGCCACCTCACTCCAAGAACTCCAACTAAAAATGCAATCAGCATTTCAGGACATTGAAAAATATCTCTCCTAACAACTCATTCTGAACCCCAACAAAACTAAGATTATAGTTTTCAAACATAAAAAACTCAAACTTTCCCATCCCCCACCCTCAGTCATCTCTGCAAATGGTACCAAAATAGTACCCACTAGCCATACTAAACTTTTAGGCACACCAGAGATGATAGTCTAAAATTTGACAACCATATTGCACTTACAATCAAGAAAGTCCACATCAAACTAGGCACCCTATACAGAGTCAAACCATTTCTAACTCCAACAGCCAGACTCTTTACAGCCCACTCTCAACTGTTATCCTCCCTCCTGCATGGCTCCCTCATATTCACAAACCTGCAAATATCAGACCTTAAAAACCTAGAATCATGTTACAACAAGATTACAAAATATGCTACTAACCAACCACATATTTCTCACCACTGCTCTGCTCTCACTCAGTTAAACTGGATAGAACTCCCCAAACTTCTATAACGACATCAACTAACCTTAACCCACAAAATAGTTAACCAACCTAAACACTGCCCCGCTATTTCCAACTTAGTCCAGCCCAATACCACTCTCCAATCTCTCAGATCTTCTAACAAACCTCTACTAATGGTTTCTAACTCGCACAGCCTACACGGCAACTACCTCTATTCACACAAAATTTCCAGACTCTGGAACACTTTTCCCAGTACCATAACTAGAATCCCTAACCACCATCAGTTCAAAGTCCTCCTAAAAGACCACCTTGCTAATCACTGGCTGTGCTCTTGCCACTCTCCTGGCTAATCTCTCTCCCATACCCTTTACCAACCCCTTCAGATTTCACCTACTTCATACAACCTATTATTCTCTGCTTTCCCTTACCCTCCCCACCCTACCTGAAATTCTTATTCAACCTCTCTTCTGGACTCTGCCATCTACACTCCATATCTAGTATCAGCATAATGCAATACACTACAGACACGTTTCTAGCTTACAACACTCATTACTCTTACCTCATATGATATTTGCCACTGTTACTCAGTTCTCTTACTTTTTCTGCTCAATTGGCATTTCTGTATCATTACTGTTGAAATTAATTTAGATTTTTCTTTTCTTATGTAGATAAATCTCAAGTTACTTTTGTATATAACTCACTCCTGAATGTATTATTATTATTATTCTGTATTATATTTGTATTGTACAATGTGGAGCTTTTCTCCCTGGGTCTCTGCTGAAAACGGGCCTCTGGCCCAGTCGGACACTACCCAGTTAACAAACAAATAAAATAAATAAATACAAACACACACACACACACACACACACACACACACACACACACACACACACACACACACACACACACACACACACACACACAAACACATAGATAGATATAGATAATAACAATATAAAAGTACTAGAGATGAGACTTCAAAGAAGCAGAACAAAAGGGGGAACCTTAGGCAGTTTTAATGAAGACCACCCCTTTGCATACCTCACTCTAATGATTTTTATTATAATATTTTATTGGTAGGTGCTATGAGGAGTAAATAAATATTTTGTACACAACTGCTCACTCTTTGGCTATTTCTTTAAATACTTTTTTTTTACCTTTAAGCCTTTTGGTCCCATAGATCCTGGAAGACCTTTATCTCCTCGTTCTCCAGGTTTTCCAAGGTGTCCCATTTTACCCGGCTCTCCCACATTTCCTGGGGGCCCCATGTTTCCTTTGGGCCCCAAAACTATCTGTCCACATAGGCACTGTCCCATGTCACCTAGAGGAAAGATATATTTATTTATGAAGTATACATTAATTGAAAAAATAAACCATTCTATAGGTCACATAATTCACATTATAGCAATGGTACATGTCTGAAAATACAAAAGGCTATTTCTTTAGCACGTAATTTTTCTAAGCAGAGGTAACTGTCCACAAATATACATTAACTCATAGAAATTCAATATCATATATACTGTTCTAGACAAACTATATTTTCTTCTTTAATTATTATTTCTGCCTGTTTATTGGGGCCTTTCTTTTCTTGGTGCTGAAATTAAGTAGTCATATGAATGTTGTTTATCTGTTTTGTTAAAGGGTTATTTCCATCTGGGTAGAGCCTCTTTAGGGTAGATTTCCCCAGTAGGAAATCCCAGAAATAACTATAAAAAGAAAACAGGCAATCTAAAATAAGAAGCCATTTACATTCAATAATGCTACATAGATTTTAAGTAGAGTTACAAAAACAGTTATCCTCAGTGCTGTGAAATAGAATATGTGAAACTGATAGTTGAACTCTGCATAATATGTTGTTATTCATAGTATTTGACAGTTCAGAAGGATAGCAGTAACTACAGATTTTGAATACGTGTCATTTGCATTCTCAACGTTATAAAAGAAACTCATAGCAGAACTAATAACATGACTGCTGACTGGGTGGTAGGACAATGCAGAAATTAATGTTTCTGTTTCACAGCTCCAGACACCTTCGCATACCTCTCAACTGTCCTGATTTTCACAGAATGTCCATATTTTTTGCATCATACTTTTAGTCTGCTTCTCATAAAATATGTGGCTTTCTGGCAAATCAATGAGGATTGAACTTGCGAAATAATAACAGACATTTTAATTTCAGACATCAATATCCTTTAAAAAATCTAGCAACTTTCCAAGTTTATAAAATAAATATTTACAATTTGTCTCCATTTTTGGGCGTTTGTCCCACCATTATTTTTGAATTTGTGCTAAGAAGTTGAGAAGTATGCTCCATTTGCAGCTGTTGTCTAGTTACTGTATGTATGGAGACATCTTGTTCTCCATGTGGCTGTCTGAGCTCTCTCCAATTACTCTGGTTTCTTCCAAATCCCCTCAATATACTGCTTTAAACTGTTCTTAAAAATCCTTTATAGTCTTGATGATGTCTGAAAAGTATCTATGGTGGATCACTTCATCTATATGATTAACAAATAAATATATAAAAAAATATTCAATACTTGTAGTTACTGGCCTTGATGAAAGAGATTACACTTGGATTTTAAGAAATGAAGGAGTACAAGTTAACTAAAAAGTGAATGGCAGACAAGAAGGAAAATGTACTAGAAGAAGGTGGAAATGTGACATGATACAGGGTTTGCTTCTCATCTTGAGAATCAAGGCATAGCTTAAAAATGTCCCCTGGGGTATTTAGCTTAGTAATAATCTATGCATTTATGAACAGCATTGTAACTGGAACTAATGAATAGATTCTGTATTAGGACCGCATCCTGGAAAATTAATAACAGAGGATATTTGAGAAGTCATACCATTACCATATCAACCAACTGCTGGACTAATCTAAGGCTTTACCTAGGTTACATAATTAATTAGTGACCAAGTGAAATAAAACAAGTATAAAGAAGATATCTACAGTCACGTAAAAGGTGCCGTAGTACTCCAGGCTCACATCTCTCAATGGGGTTTATGTTATTTTTCATTGTGTTTTCTGTATGATATAAATATACTTATGTAAAATCAAATAAAAAGTTGTATCAACAAATTATTTTATCACAAATCTCTTCATCTGCTTTAACAATGAGAAGAAATTGCAAACTGAGAAAGATTGGCAGGGGTCAGGTTACTATTGAAAAATACTGAATGAAAGAGGATATGATATGTGAAGTTCTTATTATAACAGGAGAGTTTGGAAAGAACAATTCCTCTATGCAGAAGAGTTTAAGAAAAAATCCCTTAATCAGTTGATTGTACATATAACACGAAAACCAAATGTTAGTAAAAAAAGTAAGAATATTTTACTAGAAGAATGATTATTTGAGTCCAAACTGGGATTGAGTTTCAGTTCTGAAGTAATCCTGAAGATGCTTCTTGAATGAGGTACAGTCTCATATACCTGGTATGAGGTATGTGAGTGAGTTCCAGGTGCAAACTACTAAATCACTGAAGGTTGTCACTGTCTCAGCTCCATGACACAGAGGGATAGAGCCCTGGCTATGACCTAAGTAACTGGGGTTTGATTATTCACTCCAGCACTGGAGGAGCTGAACAGGGAGGCTGAACAGTGAAAGGGCTATGCCTGCTCACCTCTGTCTCAGGAGTGAGGAGGGGTGTGTGTTGGGGAGCTGCATTATTACTGATATGCTGCCTATTGCGGTACTGGAAATCAGTGACTGTAAATACATCATGCACTGGTGTAGGCAAGACCCTAGATAAAGTATATGCCACCATGGAGGTGAAATAATCCAGTTTTAGTGTCCCCTACATGATGACATGCAGTGTGTGATAAGCCAGTACATCATGGGATGTAGAGCTTAACAGAAAAGCCAGCTGGCTGCAGTGTGACATTCCTGGTATCTCCATTCCCCTGTCCAGTCCCCAGGGGCATTCACAGCTTGATGACTGAGATGTCCTTCCAGCAAGAGGGATGACAACCTTTTGGAAAATGGATGGATCAGGCTATTCCATCATGTGGAGAGATTAGGCTGTGGGAGATGTTTGGGAAATGAAGTCAGCAGAAGCTGTCCAAAATACATAAAGAAAAAAAAAAACAAACAAAAAAACTACCACAGGCTGAGTTATCATGCCTGTTGTAGCAACAGTGTATCGTGAGGGAGGAGTCAGCGCCAGATTACCTCCCTGCGAATGATATATGATGCAATGGAATAATAAAGATATTGTAAGAGAGCTGTTAACATTTTTCATAAACCTGCTTATAAACATTAACTTTACTAAATTTAACCACAAAACTGAAGGCTTTTTCTTAGGTTTAAATTATATTTAGTTAAGACACCAGGTACAAACTGGATAGCTTTTCTGGCAGCAAATGTTACTTTATTAAAGCTATATTATAAAGGTTAGAAAACCTTCTGGAAATGAAAAACTTTTTGCAGACAACAACTATCCTTATTTTAGGGATGAAACTATTTTTATTGGTTAGAAAATCCTTAGAAGTTGCAGTAGTGATTTGCAGGTGAGTAGTGGATGGTAATTCCTGCTGTTATATGTAGTAAGTATATGTTATGATGGCAGTATAAGGGCATACACTCTCAAGTATAACATCCTTTAGATGAGACATTAAACTCAAGTCCCATCTGGTGAGTTAGTTGTTCAGATAGATGTAATAGATTCCATAGCACTTATCAAAAAGAGTAGGCAACCTTTATTTATTTAAAAACATATTTACACAGTTACCATATTATGTCTCATTATTTACAATACTTACACACATGTTTTATACCACCTTGTCATCCACAGCCAAAACTTTATTTCTTTGGTCATATCATTAACATCCTACTTCCTATATTTAACTCACTGTATCTTTCTTTCCATGAAAGACATGCACAAACAAATAATTTTCTATTTAATTTTATTATGTTTAACATTATATTGTATTCACCTTATAAAATTGTTTCCATTATTAGTGTTTCAGTATTTACATTACTCAACATTTTCTTACTTTTTCTCCAAAATTCCTTTGCTCTAAGGCATTCTAAAAAAGAAAAACAATGTCTCTCTGTCTGCTGCTCTTGACAAACATTGTCTGTCATTATTCATTTCACTGGCAAATTAAAGTCAGTTGCCACAAAAAATCTTGAGGATCCTATTCTTCTTTCTTTTTTTTCCATAATATATCTTTATTATTTTACTAATTTTTCATACAATAAAGAAAAACAACAAAGAAAAAGAAATACAAAATATACCCAAATTAAGTTACTAACACCCATACTACAAACTATGTACACTATTTACATGAATGCTTCCATCTGTTAAACAAAATCAATGAAGAAAAGAAAGGAACATGTAACAACAAGAGTCAAAAGATCTACTATCATTAGAATGGATTGTTTTTACCAACTTTCAAATTAAGTATGCATGTCCTGGGGTTGAGCTGAATTCGGTACATTAAACTAAAATAATATTGAACATTTGTTCCCACACCTTCGGGTTATTAATATTCCTTTTATTATCCTTAATTAAACGTTTGTGTGCTAGAATATGTTTCATGGCTAAACCTTTAAAGTTTTCCCATGAAGTTTGAAATGGAGTCAACCAATTTGTAGCTATATAAAGTTTCATTAATAAGAAAATATTTATAAGTATAATCATTTGGGTTCTATCCAAATTATTAGGAGGGATATGTAGAATCATGAATTCCCAAGAAAGTGTAGAATGTTGATACCCCATCATTTGTAGTTGAATTTTTAAAGAATTCCAAAGTTTGCAAATACATTTACAGCTCCAGAACATGTGCAAGAGGTCCGCCGTTTGATCTTTAAAGTATGGACATTTGGGCAAGTTCTTCGAGTTAAATTTATGCAGGCTAAGGTATGTATAGTAGGCATTATTAAATATCATCAATTGTGTAAATGTTAATTTTTGGAGAGAAACTGATTTTATTGTTAGGTTAATTGCCTTTAATATTTTATTTTCTTCTAGCAATGGTATTTTATCTTTCCAATATTTTGCCAAGAGTATTTGATTTTGGTATTTCAACTCTTTTATCAGTTCACTTGTAGAGGTAATAAATTTGGTATCTTGTCTAAGAGTTAACCATAAATTTGAACAGTTATTTAACGTTTCCTCATCAATTTTAAAGTCTTTAAAGTAATTTATAGAGATAACCTTTAATTGTCTCAGTATTATTAAGTAAGATTTAGGAAGATTCATCCCCAGCAACATATCATGAACTGAATGATTAAGATATGGATACATCTCAAGTAAAGTTAGATTAATTATAAGTGGATATTTTTTAAGATCTATTAATTGATTATTGATTTTCAAATTTGCGTTCTTATGAAAGGGTTGAAAAATCATCATATGGTGCAAGAGATTTAATGATTGGAAAAGATTTTGTATTAGACTTATATATACTCTAATATGTTCCATTAAAGAAAATAATTTAAAAGTATCTTTGCTTAAAAAAGGTAAAGCTTTCTGGTTAATATTCAAGTTTACAACATGTTTATGATTCATAACTACACATTTGGGTGACCATTTATTACTAGATATCTCATAGTAAGCTATTCTTAAAATTCTATTAGAATTTATTATTAAGTAGTAAATTTCAAAATTAGGTAGATCTAGGCCTCCTTTATTTTTCGGAGTCATCAGTTTATCATATGATATTTTAGTCTTCTTATGTTTCCATATAAATTTAGCTGATTCTGTGTGAATTTGTTTGAAAAATTTCCTGGGGATCAAGACTTGAGTGGATCTAAAAATGTACAAAATTCTGGGAAGCACATTCATTTTAATTATTGAAACTTTTGCCATTGTTGATAATTTCAAATTATTCCATCTTCTTAAGTCGGACAATATATGATCCCAAAGATACTTGACATTATTCACATAGAAATTTCTGTTATCTGTAGAAAAGATAACCCCCAAGTACTCTATCTTGTTCTCTGATTTAACTTGTCCTACCAGTGGTAAAAGAGAAAAAGGCTTTGGTGTTTTTAAAGGAAATACGTTTTTTTTTTTTTAAGGTTTATCTTGTAGTTGGATACCTCAGCAAAGTCTTCCACTGCTTTTAGTATTTTTTTAGTATCTGAAATTGGAGTCGTACAATAGATATTGAGGTCATCAGCAATGGCAGTCATGGATATTTTAGTGCCATAAATTATTGGGGCATTACGGTATATATTTTGCTTAATATGTAAAAATAATGGTTCTAAATATAGATTAAATAATATAGGAGATAAAGGACAGCCCTGATGAGTTCCGTTCTTAATTTGTATTCTTTCAGAAAATTTTTATTGATATATAAAGTTTTATATGGGTTATTATATAATATTTGTAATGTTAAAATAAATTCTTGAGGTATACTAAGGTATGATAAAACATCAAACAGAAATTTCAAGTTAACTCTATCAAAAGCTTTTTGTGCATCAATAATGAGAGTGTAAACATTAATATTTTTTTGACAGGCATAAGAAATTAATGTATGCAGTGATAAAGTATTGTCAGTAGTTTGTCTGGCATTCATAAACCCAGCCTGTTCAAACGATATTATTGAGTCTATTACCTTCTTCAATCTATTAGCTAAGATAGATGTCAAAATTTTCATGTCAATATTTAAAAGAGAAATAGGTCTATAATTATCCGGGTTATGAAAGTCAGTGTTTTCTTTAGGTATAAGAATTGTTCTGGATGCATTAAAGTGAGGATCATTAATTCCATTGTTAATTATATAATTAAATATATGTGGAAGTATTCTGCCAAAGGAATCACAAAAAGTTTTATAAAATTCTGCAGTTAATCCATCCGGTCTTGGTGCTTTATGAGATTTCAACTTTTTAATTGTATCTATTATTTCCCCAGAGGAAATTGGTTTAATTAAATCTATTTGGGAGTTATCATCAATTTTTGGAAAAATAATTTTTTTTGCAAAAATCATTGTTAATCCTATTCGTGAGAGATTCCTGTCGATCACTATAAATCTGAGAATAAATCATTTCAAAAATACTGATAATATCTTCAGATTTTGTATATCTATTATTTTTGAACTGTATTTCAGTGATCTGAAAAGGAATTTTCGATTGATTAATGATTCTAGCTAATGACCTTGAAGGCATTTCAATATGATTAGCATATTTTGCCAACAATTTATATTCATGAAATGACAACCTACTATTTTGGATCAAAAAGAGCTCCTTTTGACATTTTAATAGTTCTTTTTCTGTTTGCTGGTTAAATTTATTAATTAAATCCTGTTCTAATGACTTGATTTTAGTTTCCAGTCTTTGTAGATCTCTAGTTTGAATTCTTTTATAATAGGTAGATTTTTGCAAAAAGATCCCTCTTACTTGTGCTTTGGTTGTCGCCCATTCAATATTGGGTAAATGTTGTTGTTTAGATAAACTAACTAATAAAAGATCAAGAACAGCCTGAGTTTCCTGAATTATATCTTGTTTATTTAATAAATTTGGATTTAGGGTCCAATTGTATCCTCTATGTGATATGCTATTGTTGGGGTATTTATTAAAGTTTAAAGTAATTTTAGAATGATCTGATAAGTAACGAACTTGTACAGAAACACTGGGATCTAGAATAATGAAACTTTCTGAAATCAAGAAAAAATCTATTCTAGACCACATTTTGTGACAAGTGGAATAAAATGTGAAGTTATTTGTATTAAACTGATTGCTTACATATTTAAAAGGATCATATAATTTAAAGTCAGCTTTAAGTTCACTCAAAGCTATTACTACTTGAGTATTGAATGACCTATGTGTACTTGATTAATCGAGTTTAGGATCTTGGTATGTATTCCAGTCCCCTCCTATAATTATGTAGTAATTATTATATTGATTCAAAATAGAATAAAGTGATACTATAAAAAAGTGTTGATTGTTACATGGTGCATATATGTTAAGAAGTAAAATAGGTTTATCATAAAGATTAGATGACAGAATCACATAACACCATCTTCCCTCTTTATCTATTTTGGAGTCTAGAATTTGTTCTTGGTATTGGTTTTTTATAACTATCGCAACCCCCACACTATTAGTTTTACCTTCCGAAGCTATAACCTCTCTGATCCATTTTTTTCCCTTAATAACTGCCCACTGGTCATTAGTCAAGTGAGTTTCTTGAAGTAAAATAAAACATGCCCTAGCCTGCAAAAATAAATGAAGAAACAGTTTCCTCTTTTTCAAGTTCTGGAGCCCTTTCGTATTCCATGAATCTATTTCCCACATAGTACAATCTTTAATTGATTCAAATATGGTTTATGTTGGACAAAACATAATAAATTCAAATATGTTTTCAAAAGATATAATTTCTGGAAGCATTGTTGAAGTCCGGTCCCACACCAGTGCCTACCCACTAAACCCCTGGACCAGGACATACATAGATTTTCCACATTGTTAAACATTGTAAGGAATAATAACATTACTAAATAAATGTTCTTTAGATTAAAATATATTACAACTATATCATGCAAAAAAAACCTATGTCTACTACCACTAAATCTACAAAGCCTAACCTAAACATTCCCTATTAAACACTGCTAAACATCTACATCTCTTGTTTATCAATTTCGGAGATTATGTCAAGGAAAAAGGTGTTAACAACATAAATTATTCTTGTCATTCCTCTCTAAACAATTCTAATATCTAACGAATGATAATAATATGTTGTGTCCCATTAAGAACATTCTGGAAGTATCGAAACTGATACTTTTCTGTACTATATGAGACATACATCTTAAAAATAACTAAAATATATTTTCCAAAACCCCATGAAGTCAAAAATGAGACACTAAGCCATAATATACATTACAGTAATTAGCTTGTAGACAATCTATACTGTATAGTAACACTTAAGAGAAAGACAAAGATAAAATGAATAAATAAGCACGTATGCCGAGGAGGCTAGATCAAATAAATGAGTAAGAAAAGCATGCATTAAGACATGCATCAAAAGACATGCTTAGAGATTTATAATGTAATATTCAGAAGAGCACACAAAGCTAAAATAGTAAAAGGTGCTGGCAACCATCAAATTTATCAGTATTATAGACTGATAGTTTGAAGAAACTAAAAGTGGAAGTTAGTCTATTGAATGCGAATAACATGCTAGTACAGGCATGACTGGAAAATAGATTAAAAAGTTCATAAGATTGTTATGAAGAGTAAAACACTAGACCATGCTATCATGTAAAAGCTGCATTGAATAACTGCTCATTTGTACTATTCTTGTATATAGATGTTAACATTCCCTTAGATCTTGCATGCATAGTTTGTTTTGATTTTCAGTGAATAACTCGGCACACATTTTCCTAAAAAATGTCCTAATGCTAGTGCTGACTTGTTTTAAATTACATTCTCTTTTGTTTGTTCCACATGGATGGTAAAAAACACACGGTGATTCAAATGGCATTAAATTAACTAAGATCTTAGGGATTAAACAAACACACGGATTCTCAGAGTAGTCAGCGACTGTCAAAACAGCAACATCTGTAGTAATTAAAACAAAATTACAATCTTTGTATTTTGACAGCAAGCCTGACCACTCACTATCTGCATATGAACTTCATATTAACACTAAAGTTAAAGCTGTATAACTTTAAATTCCTTTGAGCATCTATTAATATTCTTCCAATTTATTACATCAGTAAAACTGGAAATACCAACTACTAAATAATTAGAGTAATTTATAAAAAACAATATATATGTATTTGGGGTAAGGTTTCCTAGTATAACTGCTGCTCTCAACAACACTGTTAAATAACCACACCATTACCTAATAGAATTGGATACCTAAATAATTAAATGTATTATATAAAACAATTGAATGTTTCCTATGTGCTTAAAGTATAACCACTTGTACTATAATAGTCAATTTACACTTTTATTCTTCAACACAGGACTTCCAGTTGCGCCACTTCAAAACCGGCCCCAGAACAACAAAAGAAGCATTTCCTGTAACTTTGTGATGAGACAGAGTTCGTGGGAGCCATAAAAACTTGGAAACAGCTCACAAATGATCCAGCGATGAAAAACAAGTTTTATCAGATTAAGGCCTGCAGGACTAAAACTTGAAACAAAGGATTCGGAAGCCTCGGGTTCAAGCAAAAAATGGATCCGACCTCTGTTACTGTAGCAGTCTCAACGGAAGGCCATGTTAACTCTCTGAAGTAGACAAGGACATAAATATCTTCAAAAAGGTAGATTTTGCTTCTTTTTTTTGTGGAAACTGAATATTTAGATCCATCGACTGTAAACATTAGAGTACTAGGATACTTCATTTGAAATTTAATCTGTTTTTCAATAAGGAATTTACAGTAAGCAGATAAAGCTTGTCTAGCTTGTCTTATTTGGAGAGGTAAATCATGAGCCACAGAAACTTTATTGTTATTCCACATAATGTAACCTCCGTTCTTTTTAACAGTCATTATTATTTTATTAACATCTTGGTAATTGAGAATTTTGACATACACTGGTCCTGATATATTTGATGCCTGCATTTCTCCCAAAGCTCTATGAGCTCTCTCTATTATTATTTGTTTAGCTGTGTCAGAGTCATTAAACAATATTGTAAAAATTTGTGTAATAGAAGGAATTAAATCATTGTATTGAATATTCTCAGGTATCCCTCTGATAATTATATTATTTCTCCTGGATCTCGCCTCCAGATCCAGGATTTTTGCTTGCATAGATTGTATGTCCAGGTCATGAGTATCAGATTTTTTAGCCAGCAGTGTTATTTTATCTTCATTTTCAGATATTCTAGCTTCAGTTTTGTCCATTCTTTCTAGAATTTGACTACATGAAATGCCAAAAGACTGTACCTGCTTAGATAGTTCTTCCAAAGCTTCTTGAATGGGTAACAAAACAGATTTGATATCCTCCATGTTCGCAACCTGGTCTGGTTTATTTTTATTCCCTGCTTTGGGAAGTTCCAGTTGTTTAATGACTTTCTGCCTTTTCGAAGTTAAAGTCTTTTTCCCTATTCTTCTTTCAATCTTCTCTTTCATTACTTTATTCCCTTTTTATTCTTATCTTAGAAAATTCAGCCCATTGGTATATATAATAACATCTTTGTATTATCATATTATAGCACTATTTTCTATTTTCTAGTACTTCATCTTTTACAATTTTCCATTCATTCATTTCCTATAATGTCCTGATAATCCACCTCATTCTTCTATTTCTTTTTAATTTTCTGCCGTGTTCAATGCTTCTCCATACCATATCTTCAACACATTTACAGTTATTCTTTCTTTTTCTTGTACTATCATCTTCAATACCCAATGGAAGAGAAAAAGAGCCCATGAATGCTAAAGAGTTTATTAATTCTAAACCACCTTCTTTATATTTATTGTACACCGTCCTTTTCTTATAGCATTTATTCTTGACCCTTAAATTATTTCAATGACAATTTCTACTAGTTAATCTTCTAAAGAGAAACTAAAAAAAAATAAATAAATAACCCCATATGCCACAATTCCCCTAATACTGCTGAATAAATAAGGTATATTTTTCATAAGCATAAAATTATATAGCTTCCCAGCAAACATATTTCTGTAATTTCACTTAAAATATCTTTCCTCTGTTTTTCAGCAAAATCTTTCCTTCCACATGCATACCTGATATTTCTGTCACTGTTCTTGCAAGATTTATACCATGTATTCACACTGTCACTATGCCTTTTTTAGGTTCATAGGTAGGTACTAGGCTATCTGCCCAAAGGCATTTATAAGCCTAGCCAGAATGTGTTGGCTTTCACCGCCACTTAGATTAGTTCCCTGTGCCTCTGTCCAGCAGAGCCATTGAAGTGATCCCTGGGGTAAACTTTCTGTTTTCCATCCACTCTTCAAGGTTTCTCTTGAAGAGGGTTAGTGAGGAGCTCTACCTAATGTAGATTGGAATCTTGTTCCAGAGCATGGGAAGCCTTTGGAGCAGGAATCTATCCCTCCAACACGTCCTATTTATTGTTGTCGTGAGGTTTAGATCCCTGGAACGTGTGGCTCGAGGGGATATGGTTTTCTTTAGGTGGAGCATGTCCATCAATTCTGGGTTGGACATGGCCTTGTATGTCAAGCAGAGATCACCTCTGAGTAGGCGGTATGCAACAGAGTACAGCTGGAGTTTCTTCAGTTGAGCTGCGTATGGCATCTGCTTGAGGCCAGTGATCCTCTTGGTGAGGTACTTCTGTGATCTTTCCAGTTGTTGCAGGTGTCTTGTAAGGTACATCCCAAATGGGGCATTGTACTCTATGATGGGTCTGATGAGTGATGCATAGAGGGGCCCAATGATTTCTTTTGACCTGGATGAAAACTCTTTTGTGATTAGGTGGGCCACATAGAAGGATTTTCTTACCACTTTGGCAATGTGATTATCAAAGGAGGGGTTACTATCTACTTGGGTCCCCAGATCCCTTATTACGTCTTCTGTATTTAGGGGGCTTACCACCTATGTGGTAGTTTGTGGGTACTTTGTTTTTTTTCCAAAGGGGATGACTATGCACTTTTTGGCATTTAGCTTGAGGCCATGGTTTTGACACCAGGTATCTGTCTCAGTGAGACCCTTTTGGAGGATGTCTGTGTCAGCCGGAGAGTCAATTATAGCCCCTAGTTTGCAGTCATCTGCGAACCTGGTCAGCCATAGTCCTCCTGTGCTTGCCTGTACCTCTGAGAAGTATATGCCAAACAGGAGGGGTCCTAGGACTGAGCCCTGGGGGATGCCAATTGTAACTGGTTTAGAGTCAGACCTAGCTCCTGCAACTCTTACCATGTGGGTTCTGTCTGTGAGCCAGTTGGCAGCCCATCTCTTGACGTAGGGGTTTATGTTCAGGCTGGTGAGCTTGTCTATAATACCTGAATGGGGAATGGTGTCAAAGGCCTTTGCAAGGTCTAGGTAGGCTGTGTGGACCCCCTTTCCCTTGTCTATAGCCTTGGTAACTGTCTCAAAGAAGTCCACCAGGTTTAGAAGGCATGATCTGCCCTTAACAAAGCCGAACTGGGTAGGGTCCAGTGTTTGGAGGTTTCCAATGTCTCTGTTAATGAGATCCATGATGATGTGCTCTATAGCTTTGCAGACCAAGCTAGTTAGGCTTATAGGGCGATAGTTCCTGGGGTCCGTTGTGGCTCCACCTTTGTGGAGTGGAATAACCGTTGCTATGTGCCACTCTGTGGGCATGTAGCCTTTAGAGAGGCTGAGTTTAAACAGTGTGTTTAGGTGAGGGGTTAGTTCATCTTTGAGGTTGTGTAGGATGCAGCCTGGGACACCGTCTGGTCCCATTGATACTGTGTTTTTGGCTTTGGAGAAGCATGTTTTAACCTGAGTGTCTGTGATTTCAGGGGCACTACATTCTTCTGGTATAGTTATGGGCCCTTTTGGGGGTGAAGATTGCACTGAACCTGTCTGCCAGGATGTTGGCTATATCGGTCGTTCAGTATATTTTGTGCCATTCTGGACTAACTCCGAACAGATCTGAAAATTGCCACTTAGATTCTTGACATAGCTAAAGAATGCCTTGTTGTTATCTTTGGAGTCCATGGCAATTTTTCTTTCAAAGCTAGCCTTGGATGATTTTATGAGGGAATGTAGTTTCTTGCTGATACTGATCAGGGATGTCTTCCCTTCTTGGGATTTTTCTCTTTTCTGTACTAGTTTCCTCCTTCTACTGTATAACTTGTTTATGGCAGGGGTCCACCAGACTGGTTTCCTTTTCTTGAAATAGTGAGTCTTGGTTTTGTTTGGGATAGCATGATCCATGTATTCTTGTAGGTGCCCGTAGATTGCATTAGTAAAGGATTTTGCAGCTTGGACAGCAATATCCTTTAGCATGGGGGCTTTGAAACTTCCCACCTCGGTCTTAAGTAACGTGAAGTTTGCTTTTGAAAAGTTTTTCACAGTGGCTTTTTTGATCGGGGGTGGTGGAAGAATGTGGATATCCAGAGTGATTAGTTTATGGTCAGATCTAACCAGCAAGGGGTTGACCTCCAGGGTGGAACACTGGTCGCCCATGTTGGTGATGACCAGGTCCATTATGTTGTCACCTCTGGTGGGGGTGTTGACCAGTTGATCCAGGGCATTTGAGTTTATAAATTCTAGGACATGTTGGGCAAGGGGGTTTGTACTTGAGTAGTTCTCCCAGTTAATGTTTGGGTAATTGAAATCACCCAATATCAGGGTGCTTGGTAGGACCTTTATGTTTCACAGTGTTTCCAGGAATGCGGAGTGGGGGTCCTGGGACATGGTGGGTGATCTGTAGCAAGCTATAATTTGAACAGCAGTTTTGCCTATTGTTAGTTGCACGTGGATGATCTCTGAAGCATCGTGCTGTGCCACTAACCTGGAGGTGTGGGTGTCCTTGATGAATATGGATACTCCCCCACCTTTTGTATTTCGGTCTGGGTTTTGTGGCCAAAATGTAAGGTATGAGTTGTAGCCTGGTAGTGCTGGGGTGCTCTCTGGAGCCTTAAACCAGGTTTCTGTTACTGCACATATATCGATTTTCTCCATACTGAGGAGTGCCTCGAGTGCATGCATTTTGAGGTTTAGACTTCTGACACTGAGTAGCATTACCCTCAGTTTTTTGCTACTTGCGCAATTTATGGTGGTGCGTTTGTCTTTTGAGCCTTGCCTAAAAAAGGCACTATGGGGTTGGCAAAAGCCTTGGCCAGTATTCAAAAGCCTAAGGGTGACAGGTGCAAGCCATCTCTAGCAAAGCAGCGTGGCTTGTCGAGCATGTCATCCCAGGTTGACAGACATTGGATCCCCTTTGAATGACACCAGAAGCTTAGCCAATTGTTGAAATTGATAATTTTTTCTCTATTCTGTGGTATCATTCTTGGTGAGGGCAGGATGCTACTCAGGGTCAGGGTCATACTGGCCTGGGCTACGTGATCAGAGAGCTCCTCCATGTCTCTTTTCATGTAGTCCAGGGAGATATGGCTCAGGTCATTCATACCAACATGGACAATGACAGAGTCATATCTGTACTTGTTCTGGAGTGACCTGAGTGCTTGTATTATGTGGTGGATCCTGGCACCCAACAGGCAGCTAACAGTAAACTTTTCCTTGTTCAGCCTTAGTGAGTGGGACACCAGTGTGCCTGACTAGTCACCTATTACTAGTGTGTTGGGTATGTTATTTTGCCTTAAGGGCTGTGATTGCATGGCACACTGGTTTTGTGAAGTATGTGTTTCATGGTTTGTGTTGGGGGGGGGGTGCAGGTTGCTTGGATGTCTGCTTTGGAGGTCTCTCTTGCTTCTACAGATTTTTATTTTGAGCCTCCGAGTATGTTTTCGTGTATTTATGTGTGTTTTTTGCCAGTGCTGGTTTCATAGGTCTATGTGATACTGGTGGTGTGATGCAAGTAATTCCCTTCTCCTCTTGACTGCCTGGTCCAATCTTGGGTTGAGAGAGCTTAGCCTCCAGTTTGGCTGTATAATTGCATCTCTCGCATGTATTAGTGTTTGGTGGAAGGAGGAGAGGGTTGTCTGTGTACATGAGGCAATTGTAACATTGCCTAAAAATGCCCAGATTCACCAGATGGACCGGATAGTACATCTGAAACTGCCCTTTGGACATTTCTTTACTCAAAGTAACCCCACCACCTGTATCAGTTCTATTAGCTCACTAATTATCATTACCATACCTCGTTCTTTACCATGACCACCAAATCATCCGCATTGCTCAGATAAAGGGACAAACATATCTCACAGTAGAACACTATTCCTGCTTTCTTTCCCATTCTTATTGTTTTCCCTATTATAGCATCAGTAACTAAACAGAATAATACTCCACTCATTAGACACCTTGTTTGAATCTCTTCTCAACTTCGATTTTATTCAGTTTTAACCCATTAACTAAAACATTTAACCAAGATCTCTCATATACATCTTTGATGACCCCTATCCCTTTCCTCAGCATTCCATAGTACTCTAATATGTCCTATATCTGGCAATGACAAATGTTACTACATGCTATCTTAATTTCACATTTTTTCTTCTATGGTTCCTAATCCATTATCATCCACTACTTCTTTAATCAATATTAACGGTTTCTTAGTATCTCTCCCTTTCTCTCCAGAAACACCATCTTATACTACTTTTTTAATAACTACCTCATACCTATTTTGATATTTTGTCATCAATATTTTATAATTAGTATTACATAAAACAACAAGATACCCAATTCTTTATTTTTTCTTCAATTTTTCCATAACATTTTGTGACCTCCATACATACCTTCTCATTCTATATCTCCCTTTCATCTTTTATTTTATACAGTTTAAGAAGCATATTTTTTTGTAAAAGAAGACTCAAAGAAACTCCACTGCCAGTGATGAATATCCAGAGACAAAAGATTAGTTTTTAAGTGCATTCATTCTTTAATTTCTTTAGAACTTCATCAGAAAAAATCTAAACTGAATCAAAACCATTTAAATAACCCTGCAAAAATTAAATGCTTTTTGCTGCAGTGCAAGTACGCTTGAATATTTAATTAACATTTAAATTCAAATTTTTATTTTTATTTATTTTTTATGCTTATAAGTTGGCAGTCTTTGTATACTAATATTTAGTGTATATACCTTTAATTTGGTTCAAGTGTGATGTAAGCCACTGCAAGTTTCTATTGGTTTGACTGGATCATTTGACCTTTTTGGAGGGTTGTTTAAATGGTTTTGATTCTGTTTAGATATTTTCTGATGAAGTTCTAATGAAATTAAAGAACGAAAGTGATTAAAAATTAATCTTTTGTCTGTGGATATTCATTGCTGCCAGTGGAGTTTGTCTGAGTCTTCATTTTCAAGTTTGAGTTGGTGGTGTAGTGTTTTTATAGTTTTATTTTTGTAAAACTCATAATCTATTCCTTCATTGCAGGTACAGTGTCTTTCCTACCTGTACCTATAGCTATAATAAATTCTTTCATGTTAACAGCCTTGTCTAACATATCCCTTATTCATTACTTTTGCATTTCACTACCCATGTATTTTTCCCTTCTTTTATTCTGTTCTTTATATACTTTTCTTATAAACTCATCCATTACATCTGAAATTCCTTTCTGATTCTTTAAACACTTATCACTTCCATCCATCTTGCATTTTGGTCATTATATTTCATTATATTTTGACTATTGCCCTATGAAAGGCCTTACTTCCTCTTTCTTTCCTTTCCCTAAAAATCTTGCCTCTGAAACAAGTCTTTCATTCTTAACATACTCATCTCATATATATCCACTGCCTTGCATAGTCCAGCATTTTGACTATATGTCTGCTTTCCACAAACAATACTTTGTGATTTCTTTAAAATATTTGTTTTTATAATTTATCCACCCTTCTGTCCATGTACAATAAAATACTCTTGTTTCCTTCCGGTTATTAAACAATTTTGTTCTTTCCTTCTTTCTCTTCTCGTAATTTCTAATTCTGCTTATATACATGTTAAACTTTTCATACAATTTCTTTTTTAATTATGTCGCTCTCTTCTCCAACTGTTGACAACATTGCATTGTGATCTGAAAACCTACTTTTAAAGTTCAACAACTTACTTCTCTTAAAGTTCTTGAAAGCATCACAAAATCAATTTTTGACTTTATCTCTGTTCTTGTGTAATTATGCAATCTTTCCCTACTTAGTGTCAGGCTGTTGCCTAATTAATTTATTTTTCCTTTTCTATTGCTGAGACCATAACTCTCAACCTTCTAGCATAAAAATTCTGGACAATGCCAACAATAATATGGGAAAAGCCCCAAAAATACAGACAAATTTTAAATATTGCTCTTCTAAACTTGGAAAGTTGCTAGAATAAAAGGTCTTATGTTACCGTACATTTTTTTGAAGGCTCTGAAGTCTAAAACTCAAATGCCTCATTATTTAGTGAATTACGACCTCACTTATTTTTCCCAAAAATCCAGAAAACCACAAATTTTATGAGGAACACACCAAAAATATGAGTAAAAAATCTGGACATTCTGTGAAAATATGAACAGTTGAGAGGTATGGCTGAGACAGCTTCCTACTGAAATATGAATGTAAATATTGTCCTCTGATTCACTTTCATTTTGTAATTACCCAAACATGTTCTTCTGAATCATTCTTTTTTTAGTTTTTTTGTATGCCACCTCATAAATTGCTTACTTTATCCCCCATTTCATTTCTTCAATCCCCCTTTCTCCCGCTTGTTCTTCCTCACTTACATCTAGATCTGTATTATCAATATGCTCTACAGTATTTGTGAAATAATTTTCAAACTCTGTCACTCTAGCATTATTTTGCCCCTCTTCCACAAAATCCACCCATCAGTGCCCTTTTTACCATACCTAGTGCAACATTAACTTGTTTTATTTCAGCATAACCCTTTTCTCCATATTGGTTACATCTTCTTTTATTACACAATCAAAAATGAAACAGACAAAAACTTATAAAAACAAAAAACAAGAAAGACGTACATGTGCTCCTCACTTAAAATGAATCACTGTAAGCTTTAATAAGTACAAACTACACTGACATTTGATGCTTACAGTGATTCATTTTAAGTGAGGAGTACACGCATGGCTTTCTTGTTTTTTGTTTTTATATCTTCTTTTATTACATTAATTATGATTTTTATCACAACAAAATAAAACATACACACACACACACACACACACACACACACACAGGCACATATCAGGTACATGTATATATATACACACACACACACACACACACACACACACACACACACACACACACACACACACACACACACACACACACACACACACATACACACACATACACACACATATTTTTGGCTGTCCACAATGCAAACATTTTCCCTTATCACATCAGTGTTCATAATCTAAGGAAACTGCTTCATTTTCCATCAATTTCCTTCAAAGTCATTCACATTTCCTAAGCCCGAGTCCATAATTACCTTAATATTGTATTATAATGTTTAAAAATGTCCTATTTAGACAGAGTATCCATTCTAAACTGAACCAATGCTATTTTTTAATAGCTCTTGCAGGTGCAAACACATACAAATTCCAAGGATAAATGTTCTTTTTTCCCTCTGCCTTAAGCATACAATTGTTTAACAGCTCAAATGGTTGACACATTAACTGATAAAAGTGCACATTTCCCAAAGAATGTACAGTAGAATCCACTGGTTCTACCATGCTATTCCAAATGTCATGCCCCTTATTTATGGTACCCTTTTTTTGAGAAAATAGTCATAGTTGTGCTTTTTTTCAGCAATTCTTCTTTCTACAGATTGCTCCCTTCCCTTCTGTGCTGTGGAATAGTTTCAATTCACTCCCTGTGCTCTGTGAATATTTGTAGTGAACTGAACACGTCTCTCTTTCTTTCTGTAGCTTATTCCAGGCTTTCATTACCCTTTGCTTCCCTCTACTGGATATTCACAGTACTGAACCCATTTCACAGGTTGCTGGGTCAAAGGCAAGTACTAAGCTAGCTGCCCTTGGGGGCGATTTTAACCTTAGCCAATTTCCCTTGGTGAGGAAAAAACCCTGAACGTCTTGTCTGTGAGGTAAGCACTTTAACCATTATGCCAACCCTCATTATCTTCTTGTATACATTTTTTTCACTACTTCTGCCCACAAAAGAGAACTTGTTTCACTTGACTCCTTTTCTGCTATCATCTCCTTTAGAGTTTGTAAATCAAATCTGCCCTCTAAGAACGTTGCCACTTCAGTATGCATAGTCTTCTCTGTAGTCTCAACAGACAGTATGCATTCCTTTTTATTGTCATCTACTATCTCAGCTTTCCATAACATACTATCCTCTGACATGGCTTGTTCCTTCCCCTCCATTTTCTCAGTGGAAGGAGATCTACAGCTTCCACTGATGAAAGAGGAGATGAAATTCCCTTGTGCTCTATGGACATACGTCTGTAGTCATTATGAATACCACCTTGGACTTGTCATGAAAAGAAGCTGTAAGCCTAGTAGAACCAACCAAGTCAACAAAGTGTAACAAAGCTACTAAATATACATGTATACATGTTTGTATGTGGATCTTCTTCACAACCGTGAAGTTTAAAAACTTCAGCCTGCAAATGGTCCAGACCATAAGATCAAAGTTTTAAATTAATAAAAAGAAAAACATTTCTTATACATTTTTGCAGGGGGCAAGTCTCCCTGCACCACCCACACCCTCTGCTAAATAAATATACCAATTCCGAGATTGCACTACAGTGAGGAATATGATCCCATTCTGTGCTGTACAGCGATCTCCATTCAAAGAGTACAAAGTTTCAGAACTCCGATCTTATGGTCTCAACCATTTGCAGTTTGAAGTTTTGAAACTTCAAGCTTGTGAAGGGAATTCGTGTATGCATATATGTATCATAAGCCAGATGAAATAACTTGAAACTCCAGTGGAAACTCCTCTTTAACACAGTTTCAACTAATAAAAACTACCATGAGAGAAAACTAGTACTGATCTGTTTATGCACTAAGTGGTTATTGGAAGGGATACAAGCATTAATCCATGGTGAATGTCAACAGTAATAGCTCAAGCTGGTGCTGTAACTTACTTTCGTAATTGTATGCTAGGTTCTGAAAGAGATGTCTGTGAAACCATGTTATGATTGCTATGAAAATGCCACAATATGAGAAGCTATTCATATGCCAAGAATGTTTCACAGTATAGAAGACTTTGAAGATATCAATAGAAATGTCAGCAGAATATGCAGCGAATTTCAGATGGGTCTACAGGCAGTTGTTTACACTTGGTAAAGCACACCATCAACACCATGACTTGACCAAAAGCTAAAATGGACTTAGCTGTGAAAAATGCACTTCTACGCCAGGTTATGCACTGCTCTTTCCACCATCTTAGCCAGCGGGCTAACTCTGTTACATTTCCACAAGGAGGCAAAGCTCATTCCCATAGACTACTGATGATGGGCATTTTAAGTGAAGATATTTCATGGGAAGATCATTCTGTATTGTTAGCAAGATGTCCAGTTTGAAACTAAATGTACCTAAGTGTGTTCAAGGGGGAGTGGCAGCAGCGATGTATTCATCCATATGTGCCGTCAATCTACTGTTAGGGATGACATGACAAAGTGGACACAATAGAATTCATCATCTAGTTTAGCTGAACTAGTTGGTTGAGGATGGTGTGGATTTTTGTCACTTCCCAGTATTATTTTCTGATAGGTAGTTTTAGTCATTTTCAAGCACGTCTTTGTTGTTTATATATCAATATTTTTGGACCAGAGAAATACAGTATTTTTCACTTCCTAATAAGGGTAGTTCATTAATTCATAAGAAAATTGAATATTTGCAATATCTGTGATAGTATTTATACGTTCATAGGTATGCGTGTGGCCCAGGAGGCCACTGAAGAGATTAGCCCAATTTATCATCTTGCTCAGAGCATTGTCTGGTTAAATGACTTGCTTAGTGTTAAAAAGTAGACCAATGGAGGCTGAGGAAATCATACACCAAACTACAGGAAGCATCTTATTAGAAACTCATAGCCTAAAATGTATCTACTAATTACCAGCCTAACCCCAGAAAATGACTGCTGCCTTAGTTCCAGGGAGAACTATGACAGAAACTACCTTTTGAGTAATATGTTTCTTTCAAGGGTAAAAGTAACTAGAACAGCTAAAAACATTATGTTAAAATATTCTGCAGAGACCAATTGATTGCATCTAGTTCCTGCTGAAAACAAGAACCTAAATACTTCTGGAATTGTGAACCCAAGCTATTATAGGCACACATGCTATAGTTAGATATCAAGTGTAGGCCAATGGTCAGTGAGGGTACTGGGTAAAAATGGCTGATTTTAGTTTACTGTTAGATGTTTTTGTAAAAATACAATTAAGGGCACTGACAACTCCTATTCAGGGTACTACTGGAGTAGAATAATTTATTTTGGAAGAGAACAGTATTGGTCAAGTTAAGAGGGCTGAACAGCTATCACTTCCCTAGCTAGTTGGTGTTATAGTCGCCCAGGGTGATGACAATAGCCTTTGTCTAACTGTATGCTCAGGCTAAAATATCTGGCAGCACAGGAGCAATGTACTTACTTAGTGATGGACACAAGATCCCTTCTTTTTCCTCCCAATACTCAGAAAATTATCAACAAAATATATCCTGTAAGGAGGCTGCTTGCTATCTAAGCATGAAGAAAGGAAGATGTTGACAAAACATTGCTATTCCAGCCCTTTCATGACTATGGTCACGTCTCAGAGGAGTACCATGGCAAGCATTTCAGAATCAGAAATGGAGGTTTTTGAGTTCCAGTTCTCCACCCGTGCCTAAATTTCAGGAGATTTTTCTTCAGACTCCCAGAAAAGGATTATACATATCTGATTGCTTTAGTATTTGACCAATGTTATTCATCGGTGGTGTCAGCAATTGCTCCTGGATTACAGGGAATGTCACCTGCTTTCATTAAAACTGCTCACAAAGATATCATATTTTGCTGTAAGGGGGTTAAAAAGAACCAAGGAGACATTTCTGAATTCTTCCAGAAAACACAAGCATGATAGTGGTTTCTGATTAGTTAGAAATACTATATTAGGACCTTCAGTTATTTAGATCTAAATCTTGAGACCATGTTTGATAATATGAGTTACTTTATTATTCAGACTCTTCCATTTACGTCTGATGCAGCTCTGACAACGAGCAAAGACAGAAGGGCAGCCAGAAGGAAGAAGGGCTGCAGGACTCAATGCAAAAGAAGGTTGCAGTACTCGATGTAACTATTAGTAGCATATGCACCATAGCTGAGGTGAGTCTACAGGATGTTAGTTACACTCTGTATAAAAGACAATGCAAGAGACATTCAGTTAGTGATGAAAGAACCAGCATGAGTTTTTTATCTGAAGTAAATCCTGTGTCTTCATTTTATACTAATATGATGAACACCAGGGAAACTCATTATAGATTGCAGGTTACCTTGTAAGAAGAAGACTTCTTCCAGGTAGGCAAATTGGGACTATATTCACTGCATTACACTGTCAAATGTGGGTATGACCTCTGGTTAGATAATGAGAGGAAGAAGGGTGACAGATGGAGAAACTGGTACCTCAGTGAGAAAATGTGAGGTGAGGAGAGAGGTCAGAACATGACAGAAAAAGACTATTAGAATGCTGTGATTGACTAATAATGGTAAAGATTTGGTGGGATGCTAGGCCAACTATAAAAAATGTGAAGAGAATAGAATTGTTAGGCAGAACAAAGATTGTGAGGAAGAAACAATGTGCTTTCAAAGGTAAATTAATAATGTTAGTAAATAGTTTAAATGCTGGTTTGAAGAGAACAGAATGGTAGCAGAAAATGAGGAACAATAATGTGGAGATAATGTAGGAAATGAATATACGAAAGAAAGACATGGAAAGAGGGCTGTACTGGCAGGAAGCCAAAGACAGTTTGTCAGTGCTGGGCGATGACTGCCATGATGTCAGACTTGGATATGCAAAAAAAAGATGACACGTATTTAATAAAGAGTAGGATAAGCACAGGGAGACCTTACGACATTATTCCGGGGGAAGTAAGCAAGGGTTGGTGGACATAAGCAAAAGAACAGGTCAGCAAGACATGATACACAGACTAGGAGACATCAGTGAGAGGCTGTTCAGTTGCCATAGTGAAAAAGTGCCATTAGGCTTGGAATTAGAAGAAGTTTTGTTTGTTCCTACCAAGAGGAAGCAGAGCTCATTGTAGGGATGTGGTGCTATTTTACAGGTTAGAAGGTCATCAAGCCACCCACAGAACACCACAGAAGTGAAAAGAAAACTACCATATTTATTCTACTGCATATGTAACTGTTCAGAATATAAAGCACATGCTAGCACCACTGTTAATGAGTTTGCCATTTCGATTACCTAGTAAAAGGTAAGAAACTCTTACAGACACGTGAACAGCAGATAATCCACTAGTCAAGTGAGACCAAGAGAAATAGAATTTTCTGTTATTGATCCCCATGGGTCAAATTTATTTCATTACTGAAACAGAACATTCTAATGTTTTAAGACAAAATGCTAATTGTAACAGATGAGAAACTAAACAGAAAAGCAACAGTAATTGAGGAGATTGCCCAGCCCAAGTAATTTCATTAGACCTGCAACAATAATCAGAATGATTAAATCTAAATGCTAGTAACAAAGTAACGTAAAATGCTGCCCAGTAATGGAATCTTTGACACACAATGTGATGTTATGAAATAGTGCCATCTGTGCCAGGGAGAGTAGGGCAGCACATGTGTACATATGCCAGTATAGCTAGCTGGAGTTTTGTAAAGAATGTTTTGTTATTTGACTATCACACTGATTTATGCAGTTACTTCTGTTAAAAATGCATAAGCAGTAGGACCTACTGAAGAGAAAGATTGTATTCATGTATATTAGGTTTATTGCTGTAACTGATCAAAAGTGTATGTTTATCAGAGAATCCTAGAATGGTGGAAAGTTTGAAATTGTGTTATAGCTTTCAGAAGCTGCCACAGATCTTAGCAAAGCTCTGTGTGAGTATTGTACCAGACTCCGGTATCCAGAGGTGATGCTATCCTCTAAGCAGCATCTGGTTTCTTTAGAACTATCGCAGCAGCACTTTGGAACTTGACAGGGAAGGTTTCTGACAGGATATATATCTCACACATCCAAACAGACAAACAGAGACATTATCTGGCTTTTGCTGTGGTAAGACACTCAGCACACATCATCTTGCATTGCTTTAGTAAGTAGTCAGGGAACAGTAATTCTTTAGTCAGTCAGGGACATTTAGTGAGAAAAGTTTAGTATTGTTTTCCCCATCTGTGAGAAACTATCCAAATGTATTATTTTTTATATCTCTGTGGCTGAAAATCTGTTGTTTATTCAGTATTCTCCTGTTTTTTGTTTCATTATTTATCATTAAATAGTTTAATACCTTTCATTGTGGCTGGTCCTTTAGAGAATACTTTTAACATCTTGGGAGTACTTATGCTTCTTTTAGTGACATTGTGGCTGCTCTTGAAAGACTTGTTGCTTTGGTCATGCCCTGCTGTTTGCATTAGTGTTTAATTTTATACAGTATAATCGGATACCCATTGTAAAAAGCCTTAGGGTAGCTGACTGGTGGCAGTGTGATTACCTCAGAGTCTGGGCAGAAAGAGGCACAGATAGTAAATCTATTTCAGCTTTTCCCGGGTATGCATGTGTGTGTGAAACTCAAATATCCAAGTGTGTGAGTGTCATCTACTGAGAACAGGGACATAGAGCTCCAAAGTGGTCAGTGTGGAGTTTTATGTGAGCCAGGAAAGAGAAAAAGAGTCCATCTCCAGGTCTGGAGCATACTCCTTATGTGCTCTTTAAGGAAAATTGTGCTTGGTGCAGGGACCTGCATCTGTAAATACTGTATGAATCCATATTTATTCTTAGTGATGTCCCTTAGTGGAGTCAGTGGTGAGTATTGAGTCTCCTTGACTGCTGGCCCGGAGTAGGGACCCATCACATATTGGAGGCAGCTGGGTGGGATATTAATTGAACTTCAGTAGCTGGTAGGCAGTTGTTACTGAAGGTGTGTGTGAACTCTCTGCAACCACAAGGTAAACAGTTCATTTTCATAACAGTTTTATTTATTTTTGTTAGTTTAGTCTAGTCAGGGAAAGCAGGCAAGGATGTCAGCAGATGATTATAGCAAACTGACAACCAGTTAGCCAAGGTGTGAGAAGCCAAAGGACTGGTGGATACCAACCTGATTAAAGAGGAAATGACTTCAGCCTGGGTTGCAGCTGCAGCATGGACCAGCAACCCAGAAGACAACCAGTCTGAAGATGGGGGGTGTGCAGTCTTCAGAAAAGAACAGTCCACCTATTCCTCAGAGTACTTAAAAATCCATCTGGAGTTAAAGAGACTTGAACTGGAGGCCATAGCCATTTCCAAAAGAAGGGAGAACCACGATAGCCTAGGAAAGAATGGAATCACTACAATGATCTTGGGGATTCTTTCTGAATCTTTAGAAATAGCTTTGATATAAGTGGACTGGGTGGAAAGCATACTCAAACATCACTGTCCAAGGAAAAGAAAAGGCATCCCTCTTCCAGTCCTTCTTGCACAGAGTCCAGGAGCAAAATCTTGCCAGCTGATTGTTCACAGAGGTGGAAAATAGGTCTACTTGTGGAACTCTCTACATAGGGGGCAAATGTTGGAAGACCTCCTGATCTAGTTTTGATTTGTGAAAGTCTACCGCTGTCCTGCTCTGTCTGCAACACAGATTTTCTCTAATAGAATGTAGGATGCCTGTAGAGTGAGACTGTGCAGTGAAGCTACAACCCGAGCTAACAAGCTAGTCTATAAAGGGGGTACAACATGGATCCTCCTTGCTTGCTGATGTACCATATGACTGTGGTATTGCATTCAATAACTCAAAGAGGTCCTGGGAACCAAAGATGATTGATTAAGTTGAGTAGATTGATCAGGGTAAGCATCTCTTTTGTATTTATGTGCTTGCCTCTGTCATTGGTGTCTTACACATGGTACTTTTATCCCCGTTTAACTGTTCCACAAGCAAAGTCTGAGGCATTTGTGGTGACTACCTCCTTTGGAGCAGAGAGGGAGAAGGAGATACCTGGATTTAGATATATTTGCTGTCTCCATTAAGTGACAAATCACAGTAATGGGATTTGAAAAGACAAAGATGCTAGTGCTGGGACCAAAGAGACATCAGATACCATTGTATCTTACTCATATGTTGTCTTGCCATGGGTATTATGAGAATCATAGATGCCATGGCACCCAAAGTCCTGAGGCATTTCTTCACAGTGACTTAATTGTGAATGGAAAACCTTAGGAATAGATGTAGATATAAATCTATTTTTTTCTTATGGAAGATAAGCTCTTTGAGTTGAGGTGTGAAGGAATCAAAAAATACTTTTGAATGTTCTCTTAAAATCACAGCTTGTATAAAAAATGTCTCACTCAAGACATAGTGAGAGCGAGACAGGGAGAGATTCAAGACACTTTAAAAATACTCTGCAAAGATAAACAAGTCATCCAAATATGGGAAAATGTGGATACCCTGTAGCCTGCAATGAACTATAACTGGAGCTAGACATGTTGTAAACACTCATGATGCAGTGGATAGTCCAAAGAGGAAGGCAGGGAACTGATAATGTGATCCAGACACACAGAACCTTAAGAAATGCCTGAAATCTAGGTGAATAGCATGTGTTGATAAGCACCTTTTAAATCTAGTGCTACTAGGAAACTTAAATGAGAAAGAAGAGATATCAGGTTGAGAAGTGATAGCATTTTGAAGTGAGGCACTATCACAAGAAGGTTTAGAAAAGAAAGATGGTCTACAAGCATCTTCTTTCTTTGGCACTAAAACATCCTTGAATTGAAATCTTTCCCATCCTGGAAGGAAGAACTGGTTCTATCACTCCCTGGAACAGCATGTGTTGAAGGGCAGGGAGAGATAAAAGAGTCTGGTCTGGTGGATATGTCCTGGAAAGGAGGGAATCCTTCCACTGCCATCTGTAACCTTCATGTCTGTTGTCATTGAGAAAAGTGGAGATGCAGACTTACTGTAAGGGAAAAGGGACTGCCAAGGTAGAAGTGGGGGGGGGGGAGATACCATAAGTAGTCATTCTAACACTTTAGACTGTCCTTGGTTTTAGGAGGGGTCCCAAATTTTTTGGATCCTCCCTCCCGACATTTCTCCTTAAGTGTCTGTTGTTTTGTTGTTTACCAGCATTTTGTTGATACTGTTTATTTCACTTTTTGCCAAAACTGTGTGAGGGTTTAGAGAATCCTTTAGAAAATTTGGAAAAAATAAGGCTGAAAATCTTAAGAGATTCCTGAATCAACTTATTTCTTTCTTCACATGTTCTGATAACCTCTTCGGCAGAGGAACCAAAAATGAAATCTCTATCCAAGGAGATTTTAAAATCTTATTTTTCACATTATTTGGTATGTTTTGAGAATGCAAACAGGCACGTCTTAAAAAAAAAACAGTACCAGTTGCCATAGCTGTGGACTATGCATCAAGTGAATGATAAACACAAAGTAAACAATGAGTATTGAATTGTACAATGGGAGAAAGTAACAGTTTTGAATTTCCTAGACAGAAGAAACTGTAGACAAAATGTTCTTCATACTTTCACAATTAACATATGAGCCTGAAAGTTCAAAATTCTGAAAATCAGACTTGCAGAAGCATACACTTTTTTCATATACGTCTCAATAATCTTCACATCCTTGTCAGAAATAGTATCGGAATTAACTAAATGTTTAACAGCAGTGGGCTTTACTAAAGCTATAGTTGCTGGGTCAGGTTTGGGAAGCGTGTATAAAGGGCTGGTGAACATTAGACATTCTAACTGCCTTTTTAGGGGTTGTAGGCTGACTTATCAGGCAAACTGCAGGCAATGACACACACATCCACTAGAGCTGACAGAAACTGATCATTAGTCTAACACAGACAAATGATTGGTGCCAAAGCCACAGACTAAAACCAAACACAAAACAAAAGTGCATTATTATCTCCTTTGGCAAAGAGGAAGTCCCTGCAAATTACAATATTGTCAGCAGTCGGTTATTGCTATTATACAATGACATTATTTAAGAAAAAAAAATACTTTTTCTTAAACGTCTTTATATAATGGCGCCGCGGTGCTCTTCCTCTTTTTCCTTGGTATCCTGGGGCATTGGTGATCTACTGCACATGCATATGGGCCTTATGTTCACATACCTATACAGTACACCAGTGCTGTGTAAAGGAAGCAATGGAGAAAGGAAGATCTTTTACTTTAAATAAAAAAAAAGAAACCAGGAGGCCTTTAACATACAGGAGAGACAGGACAGAGAAAATAAAAGGATAATTAGGTATGTATCTTTAATTTTGCATAACATCCCTGATTTTCCTTTTATTTTTCTCTGTGACATCTCTCTCATTCATTTGGGTCTCCAGTTTTGTGAGTTTATTTTTTTTGAAAGAAAAGTAATTTTTTATTGCACATATTAATGGAAGAAAGTCTGTGCAGCTGGACCTTTTTCCATTGGTATATGGTCAGATTTACAATGGGGACACTGGTTGGGCTGACCAATCAGTGTGCTACTTTTTGAATGGTAAAGACCAGTCATTGTATAATAAGGATGTTATAACTCCTCTCTACTAGACCCATACCTCTCAACCTCCTAGAGCAAGAAATCTGGACAAAGCCTGACAAAATGGGAGGACAAAGGTCCAAAAATAGGCACATACTTTAAATATTTCTCTTATAAACTTAGAAAGTTGCTAAAGTATCAGGGCTTCTTTAAAATACATTTTCTGAAGGATTTGAAATATGAAATCCAAATGTATGTCATTAATTAGAGACTTCATTCCATACACTATCGTAGTGATTTTACAGAAAATCACAAATTTTATTGGCAACAGGCCTAAAATATGAGCCAAAATTCTGGACATTCTGTGAAAATCTGGACAGTTGAGCAGTATGACTCGACCATCATCAGACCACTAACAGAATACAATGCTCCCTTTTTGAACATGCCTCACCAGATGCCTGCAGCTGCTGGACAGATCACAGAGGCATCTCATCAAGAAAATTAAAGGCGTCCAAAACATGGCCTACATGGAAAGACTGAAAGCTCTGTCTCTGTACTTGGTATCCTACAGACTGCTGAGAGGTAACTTGTGGCTGGCCTACAGAGCAGTCTCTGACCCTGCCCTAATGGAAATGTTGCATATCCGCAAATCAAATGGGACAAGAGTCACTCACGCCAGGGATCTCCACATAGCCTGTGACATTAACAGAACATGCTGGAGAGACAGATATATCTCCAAAAGACTGCTGCTCATCTGGAATAAACTGACAATTCATGTGTAGCAGAGCTCCTCAATTAGCCTATTTAGGTGCAACCTAGACAAGTGGATGGGAGACCAAAAATTCACCCTGGGGTGGCACCAATATCCCTCATAGAAAGGGCACAGTCAGTGGTGATCATAGACTTGCTCAGCGAATAACAACCATCTTACCAAGGTCAGTTAGGGAACATGGATATAACATGATCTGCAAGGCCATGGAGTGGATTATCATGGACCTCATTAACAGGGACATTGGCAACCTCCAAACACTCGATCCCACACAGTTTGGCTTTATCAAGGGGAGGTCATGTTTGTTAAAACTGGTTGACTTCTTTGAGACAGTCACCAAAGCCATGGATGAGGGGAAGATGGTGCAAACCACTTACCTTGATCTGGCCAAAGCCTTCAACACTATTCCCAACTCAGCATAGTAGATAAACTCTCTCAACTAGGTATCAATCCATATGTTACCAGATGGGTAGCAAACTGGCTCACTGATAGAACCCACCTAATCAAAATAGGGGAAGCCACCTCAAGCAGTAGATCTGTAACAAGCAGTGTATGCCAGGGATTGGTTTTTGGGTCTCTGTTATTTGGGATATTCTTCTCTGAGGTGCAGGCCAAAACCAGTTGGCTATGGCTGACTAAGTTAGCAGATGACTGCAAGCTGGGTGCAGTCATCAATTCCCCAAGTGATGTGGATATCCTCCAAGAGGGTCTCACTCAAACAAGTGACTGGTGCCAGAAACATGGCCTTAAGCTGAATTCCAAAAAATGCATCATCATCCACTTTGGAGAGAGTGATGTTCCCACATATTATCACATTAATAACAATGTCCTTAGTACAGAATCAGTAGTGTGGGATTTCGGCACCCAGGTTGATAGCAACCTGACTTTTGACTACCATGTTGCTTCCGTTGTACAGAAAGCTTTCTACATGGCCCACCTCATAAGTAAGGGTATCTCATCCTGGGAGCAAGAGGTAATAAGATCCCTGTATTCTTCCATTATAAGACCAATTATTGAGTACAACACCCCCTTCGGCATGTACTTCGCAAAGCATATGCAGCAGCTGGAGAGATGACAGAGGTTCCTCACCAGGAGAATCCAGGGCCTCAAACACCTACCCTACACAGATAGGCTAAAAGCTCTGTCCCTCTACTCAGTTTCATACAGCCTCCTCAGAGGTGACCTCTGTCTGGCATACAAAGCAATCTCAGACCCCACCTTGATGGGACTGCTGCATATCCGCAAGTCAGGCTCAACTGGAGCAACCCTTATGTGTGACCTCAACCTGGTCTGTGATAACAATAGAACTTGTTGGTGGGACAGATTTCTGTCCCAGACACTTTCCCATCTGTAGAACAGACTCCCTCTCTATGTCAAGCAGAGTACCTCATTATCCCTTTGTAAGTGCAACCTGGATAACTGGATGGGAAACAGAAAATACACTCCTGGGATTCTACCTGTGTCCCTGCTGGACAGGTGCTCTGGGTGCTGACTTGTCTAAACATGGGATAAACTCTTGACTAGGCTTATAGGGGTCTCAGGGCCAATAGTCTAGTAACCGCCTATGATCCTATGATCCTATGGCTAGGCTTGTAAAAGTGCTGGAGTCATTAGCCTAGTAATCTCCTGTGAACCTAATGAACCTGTTATGATCATGGTCCAAAAGGAATATTGCCTTTTGATGTACCCCAAAGACTGCAATGGAACAGAGAAAAATGTTTACAATACAAATATCCCCAAATGATTCAAGACTACATATAAACATGTAACTTTTATTCCCACCTATACTTAGATCAGGTGACATCTACACAAACCGCGGATCCCAATTCCAACCACAAATTAACACAAATCAAATGTCTGTCATGAATAAAGACCTAATATATGCAGCATGAACAACAAATAGGACAAACCTGAAGCATGGTTATTGAGTGAGTAACAGAAACTTGGTTAAAAGATGACTTTTGTCTATCATATTTCATTCACTCTAACTATACTATGTATAGTGATATAAGATCAATATATAGGGCTAATGGAGGTACATTACTACTAATTAAAAATAATACTTCCATCTCTACAGTTAAGATAAGAAATGCAAATCCTATAGATGATAATACTCCTAACTGCCACCCTAACATTAGTAAACCACTTAGTTTATACATGCCACCATCAAATTTGCTTATCATATTTCCCATAGGGTTTCCTAAAATACAGTAATCCTAGGAGTCCTCAATATAAATGTATTGGTGTAAAAAGAGTATCAGTTAAATAATACCTTGTATCATCTAGGCCTTGTGCAAATACTAACACAGCCAACTAGACCCAACCTGCACTCTGTTAATGTCTATACTTGACCTAAGTCTTAGTAACATTCAACAAAGGTGTGTTCATATCTCTGCACAACCTAAAAGCCTCAGTAATCAATATCATGTTAACTCTTGCTTATCCTTCAAGACAAGAAGAAAAACCCATTGAATAGGTAGGATTATGTCAGAATTTAAATAAAACTCCCTTAATATGCAAAATGTTGACTGGTTATTTGTCTATAACCAAGCAAATGCTAGCATTGCTCTAACTGACTTCATTAATACATTGTCATAAATACAGGAACTCCTCTTTCCACTTACAATGTTGACTTAAAGGTCAGTCCTGCCCCTGGATAACAGATGATACCATAATCCTTATAAAGCAAAGAGACAGGTTGTGCCGACAATGGATACAAAATCCATATGATGAAATCTTGAATTTACATTTCTTTGAACTCAGGAAAAAAGCCAGAAATAGAACTATTTCCACAAAAACAAGATACATAAGAAAAAGAAAAGAGGCCCTCTCATCCTCTCCTAAATAAATATGGAAAACAACAAACTGGACAGATCACAGACATAAAACACACGGTCCTTAACCTAACCACTGAGGACAAAACAGCTAATTTTGCATCTTCTTACAGAAATGTCCTACTAGCCATTATTACTGTTCTAGAGAGCTACATAATTTTCTTACCACATCCCTCTTATAGAGACATTTAATGAAACAACATCACATGGCTCTATTATCTGGATAAGTACTGCCCTACAGTCTACTTTAAATAGCTTACTGTCAACGGAACTCAAATTCAGCTTTTAAAGTGAAATACCACTTCAAGGGCAGCATTTGATAAACTGCATCCTGCCTTCCTAAAAATGGTGGCAGCTTCCATTGCCAAACCTCTTGCTCATATCTGCAACCTATCCCTTACTACAGCCATAGTCCCATCATTCTTCAAGCACTCAGCCATAAATCCAATACCTAAAGCATGTCTGCTAAAAGATTGCAAAGACTGTAGGCCAACTTCTGTGATGTGCCCATTAATTAAAGATTTGAAAAATTCTTATTCAATATGATACTTAACCATATAAAGGGATATGGCCTCTTTTGTGACAAGCAGCATGGCTTCCATAAGGCCTTCAGCACTATTATTGTACTTTATACTGTCAAAAACTCAATTTACTCTTGTGTAAATAACAGTCTACTTACTATCAGACTGCTTGCGGACTTGGCAAGCCCATTTGAAAATGTAAATTATACCCTTTTGCTCAAAAAACTACACAGACTTAATTTCAGACTAAATAATCTCCATTGGCTTAAAAGTAAACTGGAAAACAGACCTTTCTAGGTATGCATCTACAATATCCTGTCTGATATAGGTAAACACAGTACCGGTGTACCCCAGGAATAACTTCCTGACCCTATACTGTTCTTATTATTTATAAATGACTTACTTTATGGTCTACTTCACTACATGACTAT
Organism: Protopterus annectens; assembly: GCF_019279795.1. Classification (NCBI taxonomy): domain Eukaryota; kingdom Metazoa; phylum Chordata; order Ceratodontiformes; family Protopteridae; genus Protopterus; species Protopterus annectens. The sequence continues at coordinate 145,570,056 of NC_056734.1, read as the reverse complement.
GTATACAGACAATCTACTGGTTTTACTGGCAAATAAGCTCTTTCTGGGCTTCAGCACACATTACAGAGCAATTTTACTAATCTCTACAAGTGACTAACGAACATAGGAATCTAGGAATGTGCTAGGGAAGTGATCATGGGTAGCATACGATGCCTAACCACACACACATATAAGCAGATGAACTTAAAAAGTTCTTGCTACACATTTCAAGCACTTAATAGTGTTCACTTCCAAATCAAGCAGGACATTATATCACAAACGCGGTGTAAATTTATGTCTATGCATCCAATCATCAAGACTAGCCATAAAAGTAGACAATGGAATACTTTGTTTGATTGCAGTGGTCCCTTATTCCATAAGCAAGTCTTGTTTATTTATTGATGAAGATTTAGGTCCTTAGTGTGGGTGTTGGTAGAACCAATGGGTTTGTGAAAAAACAGAAGGTCAAATTGGATTGGGTCTTTCATAGCTCAAACATCAAGACGTAGGTTATATCTCGGCAACCTATAGGCTAGTGAGTATAAAGAAAGTTGCACTAACCTGTTGGGGTAGTTGAAGAAATTAAAAACTTTAATTTTCTTGGTTGGAAATCTTTGGGCCTTTCCATTTGAGCAATATGCTTAGATTTGTACATAATATATTAACAACTAATTCCTAAAAATCTAGCATTATGTTATTTGGGTACTTGCATATTATCATAACCAGATTTGCAGCAGGAGAAGCAGCTCACTTCCAAAGGCTTCTCCTGGTGAAATATATTAGTTACTTGCGAAGTGCGTGTTCTGACAATTTTAGAGTGCTGCTACAGATAATGGATCAAAAATCAGATAAGGATTTTGGAAATGTATTATCGCAACCACAGCTCAATTCCAAGCCCTTCTACCAAAAAATGTGGTCAAACTTACTTGGGAAGTATGTGTCTTCACAACTGTAGACTGCTGTTACAGATAATGGGTTAAAAATTGGATAAGGATTTCAGAAGTGTGGCAAACAGATATTGAATAAATAATAAACGCTACAAGCAAATTATCTGAAGATTGAGTAGGGTACAAGGTAGTATATCAGTTGTAAAGCAAACATCCTGAGAAGGAGCAGCTTTGGCAGAAGGATTGGCTATGGTAAAAAAAGTGGTGTGGAAAGACACAAGGTAGCAATGATTTTCTAATACTTACTGTACTCAGTTGAGGACAAAAACAGCAAAGAAAGAAAAGTTGAGTTTCAGTTTCTTGGGCAATCTGCAGGTCTTAAAACCTTGCAAGTAAGCATGAGCTGACAATGGTGAAAGCTTAACCCACTTTTCCTGAAGCCTGATTTTGAATTGATGGCTGTATTATAGTTTTCCAAACCCTGTTGCTACAGTTATATAGAACAATTAACCTTCAGAAATGGGTACACTGCACATTACACCCTATGCTGATGTACAGGTAATACCCGCTGAAAAAGGAGTCAGCTTCTTAGCAACATATTAAGGTACGATAAAGTTCAGACAGTTAATGCTAAAGGTCACCATTTTTTTATACTTCCTAAGCATGAAATGTTCAAGTGAAACTCGCTGCAATGAAACACACTTCAGTGACACACACTTCCCAAGTACCTTTCACAACATATTTCGGCAAGAGAATGGCTTGGAAATGAGCCGCTTCTCTTCCTGCGAATCTGGTTGTGATAATACGTAAGTACCATTATTTGTTACTCCTCAAAATTGTCCAGTCTCCCTCGGATGACAGTTGCAAATAAATTATACAATATATGGTCATTAGTATTCAAAGGTGTGCACTCTGACTGGACACAGAATTAGCATGCACAATGTAAATAAAGCATATTCCAATACAAAGAAGTCTTTTTGAGCAGCTAGTTTTCTATCAGAATATGCTATTTTAGTTGAGCAATTTATGTGGGATAATGCAAAAATATGATGAATATCAGGGCTGTTCTGCAAAAGCCCATCAGCTGAAACTTCTGATTACCAGTAGTACGATCCATCATACTGACGATAATGATACCTGATGTTAACATTTTTGATTTTCTGGAAAATCGATGAATATTTTTGTCAGCAAATAATGCAGCACACTATAGAGTTTCATACTTTGTACAGTTCAGAAAATGTAAACTGATGTCAAAATCTGTTGATATATTAAATTGTTATAACATTTAGCTTACTTACACTTTGGTTACCAAGGGCCTCCCCCTATTACGTTTTGCTTTATCTAAAGTTCTATAAAAGGGATCTGACTCACAAGCTGGCAATATTTCTTAAAAAAATAGATGGAGAGAGAGAGAATACACCCTCTTTTCATTCACCTCTCTTGCACTGCACTGATGTACTGGGAAAGAGTGTAGATATAAGTAGCGTACACAGGCATAGTACATCAGTACACAGTGCCAACTGTGGGTAAATTCTGTGATACTGACACCTTGTTATGGATGCTAAATCATCCAATACCTAATGCTACACAGTAAACATATCTATGAACCCTCCTTGACTATGGCTTAATATTCTCAATGCATAAACAATGTAATCAACAAAATACTTTCTCAACTGAAATTCTGCTACAAAACTTCACACAATTATCTCTAACAGTAAGGCAGTCTGTAGCTAGAAATGTTCTTATTCCCAAAACTGAATATGCCATACCTTTACTAACACACTATCGCCAACATATAAGAACTAAAGGTATGGATAGCACAATCTGTTGTCCTGTGCTTCTAACCACCAAGCATACCCACCACTGTGATCTTTTAAACAGATTTCATTGGCTACCAGTTACTAGCCAAACTACTATGCTACTCAACTTCAAAATCATCATGCAAGGTATTCAATGCCCACCACTAAAATCACCCCTACAATTAACACAACCATCACACTTATTGAGACAAAGTGCGGATTATGGCACTGTTTGAAGGGATCCCATTTTGTCATTATCAGAGAGGAAAGGGCCTTCACTAAATTGATGCTGGCAGCATGGAATCAGCTATCCAGAGAAATACATTTTCAAATAATTTTGGATGACTTCAAGGCTAAATTAAAGGAACATCTACTAGAAGAAACTGTAACTGCTTTTGAGACACTGAAAATTTTGCTGTACACTTGTAAATTTACCAGGATGTTTACAACCATTACATCTAGGTAGCACTCTGTTAAGAAAGCTCCTCCCTGTAAATACTATAAACATTGTACATATGTCTACATTTCTTGAACACTGCTAATATTGTTCTTTCTTGATGCCCATTTCTTTGAGTATTTACATCTGACATGGATTTGTATTATTGTATAGATTTTTATTGTATTATGTAATTTGCTCCTTTCTAGCTCAGGTCATGACTGAAAAGGGTGAGTTAACCAGACCACTTAATGAGATATCAAATTTCAAATAAATAGAATCCAAGACAATACACAAACAAACAAACAAACAAACAAACAAAAAACAAATAAATCAATAATCACACCTATGCTAGTTATGAAAATCAGGAATCCATGTTATTCATCAAACACTGGTTGCTTGATTTTTGGCAACTGAAAATATTGTCCTCTGACACATTTTCCTGAATTTCATAATATTTATTCTTTCTCCAATATCTACTTTATTCTATTCTGGTTCATAATAAATATATTTTTTGCAGTAAGCAATGAGAGTAAGGTAGAGAATTGGTTCTCAATGAGATGCCAGTCCGTTGCACGCCATCAAATTATGTGTAAATCCAAGCTATGAAAATTAAATTGTGGGCTACTACGTAATGTATCAATGAGCTTTGAGATTTTCAGAATTAAGTTATTCTTGACACTTTGTAGTCACAACATTTCTGTTAAGACAAACTGTGCTTTAACAACATGTATTCAATCTATTTGGCTGGTGACAACATTTGCTGATGCAATGATACATTCACGGACTCTGAATATGACATGTGCTAGTTTGTACAGAGCCTGAACTAACAGTTCTTTAAACATAATGTGTCAAACAGAACAGATTCAGGTTCAACAGAAAAATGTAATGTCATTGACCTGAAATGAAAATCCATTGCTGAGTCCTGCAACAGAACATGGCATATCTGGTTATCATAAATAAGTAATAAGTTTGATTATCATATTTTAGTAAATGCTTTTTAAAAATGCCATGAAGCAACATGAAATGATTTTACTATAGTAGTAATTCCCATGAAGGAAAAATCCCAAGCTAGCATTCAGATACAGGAATTGCTTTTAACAAGTCACAATACTGAGGTAACTTTTCTTCATAGGTTCATAGGTTCATAGGTTGGTACTAGGCTATCAGCCCTAGGGCCTATACAAGCCTAGCCAAAACAATTCCCTGGCTATTTCTTCCCACATTATTTACTTTCCTGGACCCCTGTCTAGCAGGGCGACTGACGTGATCCCTGGGGTGAATTTCCTTTCTCCCATCCAACCGTCAAGGTTCCTCTTGAAGAGGTCCAAAGAGGCACTCTGCTTGACATGTATGGGCAATCTATTCCAGAGTCTGGGGAGTCTCTGGGTCAGGAACCTATCCCTCCAGCATGTTTTGTTTATTGTGATGACAAGGTTTAGATCCCTGGAGCGTGTAGCTCTGAGGGATTGGGATTTCTTTAAGTGTAGCATGTCCAACAGCTCTGGGTTTGACATGGCCTTGTATGTTAAGCAGAGATCGCCTCTGAGTAGACGATATGCGACAGAGTATAGCTGGAGTTTTTTAAGGCGGTCAGTGTAGGGCATCTGCTTTAGGCCTGTGATTCTTTTAGTGAGGTATTTCTGAGGTCTTTCCAGTTGTTGCAGATGTCTTGAGAGGTACATACCAAATGGGGCGTTGTATTCTATAATGGGTCTAATGAGGGATGAGTACAGTGGGACAATGACCTCCTTTTTCTGGATGAAAAGCCCTTCGTGATGAGGTGTGCCACATAGAAGGATTTCCTGACTGTTGTGGCGATGTGGTTATCGAAGGTGAGACCACTGTCCACCTGTGTCCCTAAGTCTCTTATCACACTTTCTGTGTTTAGTGTACTGCCACCTATATGGTAATTCATGGATACATGTTTTTTCCCAAAGGGGATAACAATACATTTCTTGGCATTGAGCTTGAGCCCATGGCTCTGGCACCAAGCATCTGTTTCTGTAAGGCCCTTTTGTAGAGTATCCACATCATTTGGGGATTCAATAATGCCTCCCAGTTTGCAGTCATCTGCAAACTTTGTTAGCCAGAGTCCCTTAGTGTTGACCTGTACTTCATAGAAGTAGATGCCAAACAAGAGCGGCCCCAGGACTGAACCCTGAGGTACCCCACTTGTCACTTGTCTGGAGCTGGATTTGGAGTCGGCTACTTTTACAGTGTGGGTTCTATCAGTAAGCCATTTAGCAACCCATTGGGTGACATAGGGATTAATACCCAACTTAGTACGTTTATCTATGATTTCAGAGTGGGGGATGGTGTCAAAGGCCTTGGGAAGGTCTAGATAGGTTGTGTGGACCACCTTACCCTTGTCCATGGCTCTGGAGACTGATTCAAAGAAGTCAATCAGGTTCAGGAGACAAGATCGGCCCTTCACAAACCCAAACTGGGTGGGGTCCAGTGTTTGAAGGTTGCCAATGTCTTTGTTTATAAGTTCCATGATAATACGCTCCATGGCCTTGCAGATAAGGCTTGTCAGACTGATGGGATGGTAGTTTCCGGGATCCAAGGTGGATTCCCCCCTTGTGGATTGGGATAACTGTAGATCTGCGCCACTCAGTGGGCACGAAACCTGAGGTGAGGCTATGATTAAACATGACACTTAGGTGAGGTGCCAGTTCATATTGTAGTTCATGTAGTACACAGCCCGGGATGTCATCTGGTCCCATGGATGCTGTATTCTTGGCTTTAGAGAGTGCGTTTTGTACCTGTGTGGCCATTATTACTGGAATTTGGCAATCTTCCGGTATTGAGATGGGCCATTTAGGGGGTGAGAGGGGGTGAAGTTGGCACTGAATCGATCTGCCAGGATATTGGCAATATCCTTTGGATCAGTATATTTATTGCCATTCTGCTTTAGCTCAGAGCAGATCTGAGCATTGCCATTTAGATTCTTGACATAGTTATAGAATGCTTTGTGGTTGTCTTTGGAATCTTTGGCAATTTTATTTTCATAACTAGCTTTGGAGGATTTTATGAGGCATCTCAGTTTCTTACTGAGGCTAGTAAGGAGTTTTTGCATCCTGGGATTTTCCTCTTTTCTGCAAAAGTTTCTTCCTTTTGTTGTAAAGTTTGTTTATGGCAGGGGACCACCAGATTGGCTTCCTTTTTTTGGATGACAGCATTTTGATTCTATTTGGGATGGCACGATTCATGCATGAGTGGATGTGCTCGTACAGTGCCTTAGTGTAGGATTCAGCAGTTGAACTTTCAGTTCCGTCTGCATGGGTGTCATGAAGTTTGTCACTTCTGACTTGAGTAGCATGAAGTTGGCTTTGGAGAAGTTTTTATGGTGGTTTCTTTACTGGGGGTGGGGGTGGGATGTGGATGTTAAGGGTGATTAGCTTATGGTCAGACCTGACTAACGAGGGGTGACCATAGGTATGGAGCATTGATTTGCCATGTTGGTAATGACCAGGTCTAGGATATTGGAGCCCTGGTGGGACTATGGATTAGTTGATCCAGGGCATTGGAATTTATGAATTCCAAGAACCGTTCTTAAAGGTGTTGGGACATGAGTAGTTTTCCCAGTTAATGGCAGGGTAGTTAAAATCACCCAGTATTAGGGTGTTTGGTTCTATCTTAATATTTTCCAGTATGTTTAAAAGGTGTAGTGAGAATCTTGGGGTATGGTGGGGATCTGTAGCAAGCTACAATTTGGATTGCAGTCTTACCTAGTGTTAGTTGCACTTGGAGAATTTCAGACACATTGTGTTGGCCAACTAGCCTGGTGATGTGAATATCCTTGGTGAATATTGACACTCCTCCACCTTTAGTGTTTCGGTCCTGGTTTGGTGGCCGAAAAGTGTGGTAAGAGTTGTAGCCTGGTATTGCAGGGGTGCTCTCTGGAGCCTTGAACCAGGTCTCAGTTACTGCACAGATATCGATGTTCTCCATTTTTAGGAGTGCCTCGAGAGAGTGCATTTTGAGGTTTAGACTTCTAGCATTGAGTAGCATTACCTTCAGATTTTGCATGCTGGTACCTGTTACGGTGGTGGTTTTGTCCTTTGAAGTTTGCCTAAAAAAGGCACTATAGGGGTGGCAATAGCCTTAGCCAGTAACCTGAATCCCAGGGGTGACAGGTGCAGACCATCTCTGGCAAAGCATCGTGGTCTGTCAATCATGTCATCCCAGACAGACAGATACTGAATCCCCTTTGAATGACACCATAAGCTTAGCCAATTGTTGAAGTCAATCATTTTATCCTTATATTGTGGTATCATTCTGGGCGAAGGCAGGATGCTACTCAGGGCTAGGGTCATACCTGCCTGGGCCACATGATCTGAGAGCTCTTCCATATCTCTTTTCATGTAGTCCAGGGAGGTACGTCTCAAGTCATTCACTCCAACATGGACAATGACAGAGTCATATTTGTACTTGTTGTGGAGTGACATGAGTGCATGCGTTATGTGGCGGATCTTGGCACCCGACAGGCAGCTGACTGTAATTTTCTCCTTATTCAACCTGGTGAGAGGGACATCAGTGTGCCAGACTATAGAGTCACCTATGACTAAAGTGTTAGGTACATTGTCTTGCCTTAAGGGCTGTTGCTGGGTGGCACACTGGTGTTGTGAACTATGTGACGCATTGGTTGTGATTGGTGTTTGTTTGCGTTTCAGCTTCAGAGGTCTTTGTTGCTTGGGCAGGTTACAGTTAAGGGCCTCTGCATATGTGGATTTAGTGTTGCTATATGTGGGTGTTGGTGGTGCGGGTTTAGAAGGGCTATGTGTTGCTTGAGGTGTAGTATGGGTGTTAACCTTCTCCTCTTGACTGTTTAGCACAATCTTGGGTGGAGAGAGCTTTGCTTCCATTTTGGCTATGTAAGTGCATCTCTCACAGGTTGTAGTGTTGGGTGGTAGGAGGAGAGGGTTGTCTGTGTACATGAGGCAATTGCTGCATTGCCCCAGTATGCCCAGATTCACCAGGTGGACAAGAGAAATAACTGGAAGCTGACCCTTGGACATGCCTGGTTTGGGGCTTTTTTTTCTTCTTTGTAAAGTACAGGAGCTGTTTCCTTAGCAAGGTACTTTGCAATTATAGGCTGTTTAGTGCCTACTATTAATTTCTCCTTATTAACAAGGAGAGTTCAGTGTTTGTATGAGTTTAAGGCTTCCTAGTGCTTTCCAGCAGGTATTAGAGAAAGTGCTAGTCACAGGGATGCTTAAAGGTAAGATTGAAAAGAATGCACTCTGCAGTGTGCACTAGAGAAGTTAGATGTGAAAGTAGGTAACTTGAGTTTTCCTATTTAAAAAGTTAAGGTTTAGTGGAGAGTTACTATTTTTAAAACATCAAGATGGATGTTGTATAAACTATTTTAAGTTAACACCCTGTGTGTACAGTGGAAGGCTGATAAGTCAAATTCTTTTCATTTTCTGATCAAGGTTAATAGAGTACAAATGATTAGAGCAGATAAAATCACTTTAGCTAGCAGATCTAGGTGGCTCCCTTTTTGATGTGCTCCATATATGAGGAATAAAAATGCATTGTTGCAGTTACATGAAGTTTATTCAGTTAAGTAGGTAGATGGACAAGTGTTCTTGTTACCATCATGAAATTATAACAAGAGGTGTACATTACAGTACTTTTTGCTTTTCAGCAAGCACCCTTAAACAGTGATGCATGGTCCTCCAACATGAAGACATGCAGCACCATTAAATGCTGACCCTGCAGCTGTGCTGAATGCTAATGATGGATTCAGTGGAAGAGGTATAAGCAAATTAGCTATGTGATCTCTCCCTGGAACCCCCTCCAGGAAGGTATCTACAACATCACCATGGTGACCCAGGGAGTAGAGGATACACTAGACTAATAGAGTTTACTTCACTTGCCATGATGCCACCAATGTTACAATGGGGACTGGAAGGTGGGGGAAGCACTGGACCCCAGGAAATGCTTTACGTGCTGTGATGGCACCAGCATTATAATGAAGATCAGAAGGTGGGTGAGCACTGGAAATCAGGGAATGTTTTAAATGCTGTGATGGCACCAACATTATAATGAAGATCGGAAGGTGGGGGAGCCACTGGACACCAGGAAATGCTTTAGGTGCCATGATGGCACAAATATTACAAAAGGGATTGGGGTTGAGGATACACTAGACACCAGGGAATACTCCATGAAGTTCACCAAGTCCCAGAAAAGCATAACAGGGATTGGGGGATTCAGTGGACACACTCAAAAGTGCTAAAATTGCATCAGTGGTAGTATGGGGATCACAAAACAACAGGGATAAAGTGAAGTAGTGTTATGGTCCTGATTTCATAAGGGTAATGGTATTTGGCATGGCCACTAGAACCATCAGGGATGACTCTTTAAAGTGCCATAATGGTACCAATTTTGTAACAGGAATCAGTGAGTAATACATACATGCTGTAGTGATACTAAAGTACTATGGGAGTGGGGAGAACATATGAAGGTAGGGACAGGTACAGGAACTGTGTTTTTTTTGTGTGTGTGTGTGTGTTTATCCATATTTGTGTACATGTATGTAAGACAGTATGACTGGAGGGGGAATTCTACAAGCAGCAGGTTACCACAACAATGTGCAGATCAGCCATGATCTACACATCATAGCAGTAAGTGTGATTCAGGAAACATGCATATTAGCCAATAATGATGTCTTATCTCATCATGGTTAGCATGTTTTTGAATCCTAAATAGATATGTTTCACCAGAATGGCCTTTCTATCATGAGCCATGCAGCTTGTGCTAGAAACATTAATGAATACCCAGGATTATTTTTGATTTTGACCAGTTGTTAATTTATGTGAGTCATCTCTGAAATTATTTGTGTCATAAGATTACTGTGAATATCTAGCTCAGGACATCTTCCATCTTATCACCAATGGCAGCTAGTTACAGCTAACTTGGCTGACATTGGCTGACTGAGGTCACCTGGACTACAGCTTAGACTAAGCACCTCATTGGTTCTTTTGAGATTTCTTTATTAAAAGCTGTCTCAGGTTTCAACTTTCTGTTACCTAGGAAGTTCAGTTGTGAATGCTCTGCCATTTCACAGTGAACTGATCGAAGGAAGGACACTGAGGAAACTCGGAGCTATAATATATAACATTAAGTATCCTGTTTTTTGTTTATTTTGTTCTTTATTTCTTTGTTATTTATAGCACTTTGTGTACTGTGTATTTTTCTAGCTAGTTTCACTGTGTGTGAGGTATTAACTGGAAATTGTCCACTTTTATTAAGCATATGTTGGGTTGTTTCTGATAACTGGTTACAGTAGCCTCTCCTTTAGTTGTTTAAAACTTTCATTTAAAGGCTCACTGCTGCTTTTCAGCTGTGAAACATTTCTGCAGTTTGTTTCCCCACCCTCCTTCCCTGCTGGTATAGTGTTTTTATAGTTGGTGGCTTTGCAGTTGCCCACCTCTAGTGTAAATTTGATCTGGGACCCTCCTCCCAGTCTAGTGTCATTACCTCATTCTACCCAGTACAGGGAGAACATTTGAGAAGGCCAATCAGCTTAGTTTTGGCTACTACTGTCTCTCTTTCTTTTCTCTCTTTCCACTAAACAAAAAAAAAAAAAAAAAAAAAAACTGCTTTTACTGTATTTGTGTTTTTTCCTGCTTTATTTTGCTTTTGCGTCATCTTAAAAGTACTCAATTGTATTTATTACTGCTTGGTGTAACTTATTCTAAGCCTTTTAGTTTAAGCACTTGGGCTTTAGACTAGTTGTTTTACATTTGGAAGGTTTGTGGGCTGCACTGTGGTGGCAGGACAGGTAGCTTACATCCTTCTAAGTTGGGAACTGCTGATTGAGAGCTCAGTGTCTGTTATTCTAAAAGTGTATTAGTTCTGGTTTAAGCACCAGGGCTTCAGGCCAGTTATTTTACTTTAAGAAGGTTCATGGTCTGCACTCTTGTGGGAGAAGAGGCTGGACTCTGCCCTTCTGAGCTGGGAATTTCTGGTTAAAGGCTTATAATGCCTGCATATTTGAACTGTTTCTTACTGTAATTGCTACACCTTGTTTGCTGTAGCATAGACTAGATCCAGGCCTGCTGAATCTAGTTTTGTTTGTATGCTTGTTATTTCCCTGAAAAGCTAATTCCACCTAAAACGCAGCTTTTCAGCGCTTCTGTGTATCCCTAGTGATATCCGCATTGCTTACTGTACTTATTTCCTTGTTTCACGTGAAAGAAAGTTACTGTTTGTCATTTTTGCATTTAAGTTACCTGGCACTTGCTCACTAATGCAATTATATGTCAGCACTAAAAAATTAAAAGCACTACACCCTCACAAACTCCCCCTGGAGTACCTTGCTCCCCATTGGCCATTTTTTTCAATTATAAAGAAATTCCAAATACTATTCTAGCATGTCCAAAGGTCAGTTGTCAATCTCCTCTCCAGTCCAGCTGTTGAATCTGGGAATCTTGAGGCAATGTTACAACTGCCTCATGTACACAGACAACCCACTCCTCCTCCCAACAAATTCCAACACATGTGAGAGATGCAACCATATAGCCAAACTGGAGGCTAAGCTCTCTCAACTCAGTACTGGCGTAACCAGTCAGGAGGAGAAGGAAACCACACTCACTAAAATTCCAGTCTCACACAGACCTACCACGACAGCAAACCAAACACATAAACACACAAAAACATACTTGGAGGCTCTAAATAAAAATCTGTCTAAGCAGCAGAGACCTCCAAAGCAGACACCCAAGCAACCACTACCCCAAAACAAAACACGTGCAACACATAGCTCACAAAGCCAGTGTGCCGAACAGTCACAGCCCTTAAGGCTAAACAACACACCTGATACACTTGTAATAGGTGACTCTATCATCAGGCACACTGATGTCCCACTCACCAGGCTGAACAAGGAGAAGTTCACGGTGAGCTGCCTGTCAGGCGCTAGGATCTGCCACATAACACAAGCACTCAGGTCACTCCAAGGCAAGTACAAATATGACTCAGTCATTGTCCATGCTGGTGTGAATGACCTGAGATGTACCTCCCTGGACTACATGAAAAGAGACATAGAGGAGCTCTCTGAACATGTAGCCCAAGCCGGTATGACCCTGACCTTGAGTAGCATCTTACCCTCACCAAGAATGATGCCACAGTATGAAGACAAGATTATCAATTTCAACAATTGGCTTAAGTATTGGTGTCATTCAAAGGGGATCCAATGCCTGTCAGCTGGGATGACATGCTCGACAAGCTACAATGCTTTGTTAGGGATGGCTTGCACCTATCACCCCTGGGCTTTTGGATATTGGCAAAGGCTCTTGCTACCCCCATAGTGCCTTTTTTAGGCAAGGGTCAAAAGACAAACCCACCTCCATAGGTATCACAAGGGATAAGAAACTAAGAGTAATGCTACTCAACGCCAGAAGTCTAAACCTCAAGATGCAAGCACTCAAAACTCTCCTTAGCATGGAGAACATTGATATCTGTGCAGTAACAGAAACCTGGTTCAAGGCTCTCGAGAGCACCCCAGCACTACCAGGTTATACCTCATACCATGCTTTTCGGCCCCAAAACTTGGACCGAACCACAAAAGGAGGGGGAGTATCAATATTCGTCAAAGATACTCACACCTCCAGGTTGGTGGCACAGCATGAAGCATCAGAGACTATCCATGTGCAACTAACAGTGGGTAAAACTGCCTTCCAGTTTATAGCCTGCTACAGACCACCCACCCAAACCCAGGAACCCCACTCGGCCTTCCTGAGAACACTGGAAAATATGAAGGTCTCTCCAAACACCATTATATTGGGTGACTTCAACTACCCAACCATAGACTGGGAGCATTACTCTAGCACCAACACCCTAGCCCAAAGGTTCCTAGAATTTATAAACTCAAATGCTATGGAACAACTTGTTACCACTCCCACAAGATGGGAAAACATACTGGACCTGATCATCACCAACATGGGGACTCTATGCTCCAGACCAGAAGTGTATCCCTCACTGGTAAGATCAGACCATAAACTAATCTCACTGGATATTTACATCCCGATCCCACCCCATGCCCAGAAAACCACAGTGAAATACTTCTCTAAAGCAAATTTCACACTCCTCAAAACCGAGGTGGAATCCTTCAAAGCCCCCGGGCCTGTGGATAATACGGCCCAGACCACAAAATCCTTTATAAACGCATTCTATGAACACCTTCAGTAATGCATGGATCATGCAATCCCAAATAAAACCAAGACCCAGTCCTCCAAAGGCAGACGTCCTGTCTGGTGGACCCCAGCCATAAACAAACTATACAACAGAAGAAGGAAGCTACTATATGATAAAGCAAAATCCCAAAAAGGGAAGGCATCTCTGATCAGTATTAGCAAAAAACTACAGGCACTCATAAAATCGTCTAAGGCCATCTTCGAGAGAAAAATTGCACAGGACACTAAGGATAATCACAAGGCTTTCTTTAGTTATGTTAGGAACCTGGGTGGGAATTCACAGATATGCTCAGAATTAGTCCAAAATGACAAAAAATACACCGAACCCACAGACATTGCCAACATCCTAGCTGACAGGTTAAGCGCAAACGTCTCCCCCCCTCCCCACCAAAAGGGCTAATATCTATCCCAGCAGAGTGTTGCCCCCCTGACATCTCAGATGCTCAGGTAAGAGCTGCCCTCTCCAAAGCAAGAAACACAGCATCAATGGGACCAGACGGTGTCCCGGGCTGCATCCTACATGAACTCCAAGAAGAGCTAAACCCAAACCTAAAACTACTGTTCAATCTCAGCCTTACTACAGGATATGTACCCAAAGAGTGGCGTACAGCAACAGTAGTCCCTCTCCACAAAGGTGGTGCCTCAACGGATCCTGGAAACTATCGCCCCATAAGTCTCACTAGCTTGGTCTGCAAAGCTATGGAGAGGATCATCATGGACCTTATAAATAAAGATATTGGGGACCTACAGACACTGGATCCTACCCAGTTCGACTTTGTTAAGGGCAGATCCTGCCTCTTAAACCTGGTCGATTTCTTTGAATCAGTCACCAAGGCCATTGACAAGGGGAAGGTGGTCCACACAGCCTACCTGGACCTCGCAAAAGCCTTCGATACAATACCCCACTCGGGCATTATAGATAAGCTCACCAGCTTAAATATGAACCCCTATGTCACTAGATGGGTTGCAAACTGGCTCAAGGACAGAACCCACATGGTTAGAATAGCTGGAGCCATGTCAGACTCCAAACCAGTTACAAGTGGCATCCCACAAGGCTCAGTCCTGGGACCTCTCTTGTTCGGTATATATTTCTCGGAGGTACAGGCCAACATGGAAGGACTGTGGCTGACCAAGTTCGCAGATGACTGCAAACTGGGCGCCATAATAGAATCTCCAGCCGACAGAAGCATCCTTCAAAAGGGCCTCATAGAAACAGACAAGTGGTGCCAGAGCCATGGCCTCAAGCTAAACGCCAAAAAGTGTATAGTCATCCCCTTTGGCAAAAACAAAGTGCCCACAAATTACCACATAGGTGGTAATCCATTAAGTACAGAAGAAGTAATTAGGGACCTGAGGACCCAAGTTGATAGCAATCTCTCATTTGACAACCATGTGGCCAAAGTGGTTAGAAAAACATTTTATATAGCCCACCTAATCATGAAGAGATTCACATCTAGATCAGGGGAGGTCATTGTGCCTCTTTACTCATCCCTCATCAGGCCCATAATTGAGTACAATGCCCCTTTTCGGATTTACCTTACCAGACACCTGCAGCAACTGGAAAGACCCCAAAAGTACCTCACCAAGAGGATCAAGGGGCTCAAACAGATGCCGTATGCTGTCCGGTTAAAGAAACTCCAGCTCTACTCAGTGGCATACCGCCTGCTCAGAGGTGATCTGTGCCTGACGTATAAAGCCATGTCCAACCCGGAATTAATGGACATGCTGCACCTCAGAAAATCCAAATCCCATTGAGCTACGCGCTCAAGGGACTTGAACCTCAGCACTGAAATAAATAGGAATGCTGGAGGGACAGATTCATAACCCAGAGGCTCCCTTCACTCTGGAATAAAATCTCAGTCCAGGTTAGGCAGAGTCCCTCATTGACTCTCTTCAAGAGGAATCTTGATGAGTGTATGGGAGATTGTAGGTTTACCCCGGGTATCACTTCTGTGTCACTGTTAGACAGAGGCACAGTATACTAACCTCGAAAAAAGGCATAGCAAAATTAATTTAAAATGGGTGGCGAAAGCCATACACACTCTGGCTAGGCTTATAAATGCCCTAGGGCAGATAACCTAGTATTAACCTATGAACCTATGAACTGTCTTAGATGTTGTTAAGTCTGAGAGTCCAGTTTACAGGTTTCAAAGCGCAGTTATCACATCATGCTGTTAGAAGATCAAGGCAAATAAACTCACAGTATTCTGTTACTAGGGCACATTATTTAAACAGTGGATCCTAAAAATTCTGAATTTATTTTTTTCTTTGTTAACTGGGTATATGAAATGGATCATCTCTGACTCTTTGCAACCATGACTAGTGTCACAATGGAAAGTATAACTGCAATATATATGACTAATTTAAAGTAGCATCAGTGAATAAGTTATATGTTTCATCTGGGAAGGATTTTTGAAGATCGGTACTCCAACTTCCAGGTGATTACACTTATATGATTTCCAGGAGGGAATCACTCCTCTGTTGCCAATCTAGCATTTGGCTTCAAGCAAATCAAGCTTGTCCAGAACACTTCAACATAATTATCTTTTGACATCTCAGCATTATGCAGAATTCAAAAAAATATTTTAAAATAAGTACATTCCCTTGATGAATGCTGATCACTGGCAGTGTAAAACTGTTCTTCATTTAGACTGCCATCTTTGTGATGACTACCACCACCCCCCCCCCATTAAGTTAAAGTTGAAAATAAAAGGAACATCCATTATGTGGTAATTGTAGGCATGGTAAGTAAGGGAAGAACTCTGTGCTCTAAACAGAAGTAATAGCTTCATCAGTGAATACCCCTAGACTGAAAGTCCATGTCCAGAACAATTTGCTGCTGATTAGTTGTAAAATGACTATTTGGATGCAAAGGTTTGGATTGGAATAATATTACAGAACAGAAGTCTGCAATATTTAGTAGTATTAGCTTCACTAGTTTCTTAGTAGCAGATGTTACGATATGGGCTAGTGCTAACATGGCCAACTGGAATTCTGAAAAGAATGATATGTCGTTTGAATATCAAACTGATTTATACAAGATGCTTGTGTTACAAATGTATTAGAACTGTATAGCATCTGAATATCAAACTGATTTGTACAGATGCTTATGTTACAAATGTATTACAACTGTATGGCATTCGAAAATCAAAATGCCTTTGTAAAGCTGCTAGTTTTAAAAATGTGTCAACAGTGGGTCCTACTGGAGAGTGAAGGAATATACATGTGAAACTGTATGTATATATGTTAGCAAAAAACACTGAAAGAGAATGGGTTAAACAGCTATCTTACATCTTACTTTAATAAAAATACTGTTAATTGGACTACCTGTTGGGCCATAGAAGTGCTTATCTCACAGATCTAAACAGGACTGGAGGTGGAATGTCTGGAAGAAACCTTGTTTATTAGTTTAGTAAAAAGAAGGGAAGCCCTTGGCACTGCCATAAACATTAGCAAAACTTTAGATATGCATCTTATCAAATCTATGCTAACATCCTGTCTCAAACTTCAAAGGGGAATTGGGTCAGAATCTAGAGTCAGGTGACCAGATGAGGTCATTCTTGGAGCCATCTTGGAAATTTTGGATATTACAAAGAGAATAATCTCGGTACAGAGTATTCTGTCTTCGGCTGGACAACATGAAGGACCATTGACCACATCATCTGCCTTGCTCTATTAAGTAAGTAGGGAATAGTAATTATCGTAGATTCAGTCAGGAAAATATAGTGAAGCTTAGTTTAGATGTTGTTTTTCTCTATTTGTCTGAGTCTGTCCATCAGTGTTACTTTCAATATTTCCTGTGATTTGAACTCTGTGGTTTACTGTGAATATATATATTCAGTATGCTCATGTTATTTTATTATTTATAAGTAAATGTATTTAAAACTATTATTGTGGCTGGTCCTTTTAGAAAGTATTTAACCTTTGAGAATGCTTATATTTATTGGTGACACTGTGTGGGCCACTCCTGAAGGCCTAGATTTCTTGATCAGCTACTACCATTTGTATTAGTATTAATGTTACACAGTATAATTGGACACCCTTTGTTAAGGACTTTAGGGTGGCTGATTGTGGAGTGTCTGGTGGCAGTGATAATGACCTTATACTCTGGGCAACAGGGGGCTCAGCAGGTAAATCTGTGCCAGCCTTTCCCAGATGTGTGTGTGTGTGTGTGTGTGTGTGTGTGTGTGTGTGTGTGTGTGTGTGTGTGTGTGTGTGTGTGTGTGTGTGTGTGTGTGTGTGTGTGTGTGTGTGTGTGTGTGTGTGTGTGTGTGTGTGTGTGTGTGTGTGTGTGTGTGTGTGTGTGAGTATGTGTGAAATCAAATCTCACAGTGTGTGTGAGTCAGCTACTTGGAGCAGGAACACAAAGCAATGTGAAGAAATCCAGACTCTGGGCTGACTGCTTTCACTGTGTGCTCTTAAGGGAAATCATATTTGGTTCAGAGAGCTGCATCTGGAAATACTGTGTGTATATATTTCCCTGAAAGTGAACATTCCCCACAGAGGTCAGTGTTGAGGATTGAAGTTCCTTGATCGCTGGCCCAGAGAGGGGTTGTCACATATAGGTGGATTATTACTTGAACATCTATAGTCTTCTGTAAGCAGTTGACACTAAAGAAGCAGTTTGTACTTTCAGCAGCCACAAGGTAAGCATACAGAGTTTCATTTTCACAACAGTTTTATTTTTTTTTTTTTGTTGTTAGCTTAGTTTAGTCAGGGAAAGCAGGCAAGGATGTCAGCAGAGGATTATGGCAAGCTGACAAGGAACCAGCTGGCTCAGATGTGCCAAGCCAAAGGACTGGTGCATACCAACCTGACTAAAAGGGAAATGATTGCAGTCTTAATCACAGTTGCAGCACAGACCAGCTGTCAGTAAGTCAACCACTTTGGCATTGAGGATGTACAGCTCTCAGAAACAGGACAGTTCACATTTTCCTCAGAGGACTTAAAAAAACATCTGGAGCCTAAAGAGACTTGAACTGGAAGCCAGACAGTTGGAAGTAGAATCAGCATAGTGAATGTGGCATTTGGATGCTAAAGAAAAAGAGATACTGAAATGTTTGGAAGCCAAAGAAAATGAGAGGTAAATGCAACATGAAAAGGAAATGCCGACTCTTCTCCAGTTCATGGAGGTAATGGGGAAATAAGTAACCATACTCCAGAAGCAATAAAGATCACTAAACTTCTTCCTTGGAACCAACAAGTTGATAATTTTGATAGTTTTATTCAAATATTTGAAAGAGTATACAAACAGTATAATATTGACTGAGTGCTCTGGGTACAGTTCTTCACCCCCTTACACCATGGTAAAGCTATAGCTGTTGTTTCCAAATTGTTTGATATGGATTGTTTAGATTATTATAAAGTTAAGCAGTTTATTACATTTTCAGTTAACACCTGAGGCTTACAGGAAAAATGTTTTGTGAGCATAGACACAAAGCAGATGAAAGTGCATGTGATTATCTCACTGAACCAAGCAGTTATTTTCATAGGTGGGTGAGTGGGTGTCAGGTCACCACTTTTCAAGGACTGGCAGACCTTTAGGTAAGGGAACAAGCCCTTAGCACTTTGCCTGAGGACATGGGAATCTGGTTGGCAGACAGGGAATGCAACTCTGCAGATAAGATGGGGAAAAAAGGGGATCTCTACTTAACAAGCAGGGCATCACTGTATAAGAAGGTGATACCCAGTGCTGCACATGGATATAAGGCAATCCATGAGGACAGCCTAAACCACCTCAACAGAGTTCACCAGTAACAGGGGAAGCCACTAGTTCAGGTACACGGCCAAGGTCTAGGGTCAGATGCTTTAAATGTAACCAGTGAGGCTATGTAACAAACAGATGTCAATGGAGGCAAGGTGGGGAACAAAAGGTAGGGGAGCCAGCAAGTGGGAAAAACAGAATGCTAGTGATAAGTTGTCTAGAGACAACAGGGGTAACAAACTACTACCAGAGTTTGTATCCTATCTTGGTGGATGGAAAACAGGCCACTGCCAAGAAAGACACAGCCTATCCTATAACCATTGTGAAGCCTGATGTAGGTAAAGAGGAGCAGTTCTTGCTTTGGCAGTCCAATCCAATCCATTCCAAATGCCTTTGGCCAGGATTCACCTTGACTGGGAGGGTAGAAAAGGAAGCAAGCAAATAGGTGTGTTTGTGGATATCCCTACAGATGTATTGATAGAGAATGACTGGGATAATGCAGTATCTTGTGTGCATGCAGTGATAGACAGTCAGGCTTGGAGACAGACATGTGGGTCTGGTAGTTTGGAGAGACCAAGACAGGCCACTTCCCTGAAGCCAGGACTGGTGTTGTGGCTAATTCAGGGAGGGAGCTACCCTGTAGCAGTGAGCCTGAAGATGAGCCACAGCTGCTGGTGGGTACTGATGTTCCTTGGACAGGGTGAATGCAAGGGCAGAGGTGAGTAGTAGTACCCAGGCTGACAGTGAGGCACATAAGATACCATACTTCCTGTGGAAGGGGAGCTGGGAAAAGTCATAAAGATAGAGTTGAGACAGGCTCAACTCTCAGACCCTGCATTACAAGGCTTGAGGAAGATAGCTAGGGAGGTGCCTGATTCTCATGGAAAAGGTGAGTCTGTATACTGGAACAAATGGTTACTGTATAGAGAGTGGACCCCAGAGGAAGGGATATAAGGTGAGTTAATATAGCATTTGGTAGTGCCCAGAGCCTACTGTCTGGTACTTCTAGCCATAGCCCATGACATTCCTTTTGCAGGTCATATGGGCATGAAGCATACTAAGAGACATACTATGCAGAACTTTTATTGGCCTGGGATTGCCAGGGATGTAACAGGGTACTGCAGGACCTGTAAGCAATGCCAAAAGTAGACAAGGGAGGAGACAAGGGAAAATCTCCTTTGATGCCTTTGCCTGTGATTGAGGAGCCATTTTAGGGGGTAGCTATGGATATTGTGAGGCCTCTGAGTACCCCAAGTTCCACAGGGAGGAAGTCTATATTAGTGGTAGTAGATTATGCTATTAGATACCGGGAGGCAGAGGCTCCATCCTCCATCAAGGCAGAGAAGGTGGTAAATGCTTTGCTAGAGATTTTCAGTGAGTAGATTTCCCATAAGAAATACTGACAGAGGTGCCAATTTCATGTCAGACCTGCTGGCTGGTCTGTGGAAGCACTGTGGGGTGAAGCACTTAAAGACCACTCCCTACCACCCCCAAACTAATGGTCTTGTAGACAGGTTGAACTCTATGGTAAAGACAATTCTATGGGCATTTGCAGACCAGTTTAAGATAGAGTGGGACAAATATTTGCCCCATCTATTGTTTGCATACAGGGAGGTACCCGGGACTCCACAGGTTTTTCACCCTTTGAGTTGCTGTAAGGGCATAGGGTGAGGGGGGGCTTAGATTTGATTTGTGATGAGTGGGAGGGTGTGTGAGAATCCCACAAGGAGTCTGTTGTGGCATATGTATAAAACAGCAGAAAACTCTACAAGTACGGCAGCTGCACGGTCTCAATAAAGGTAAATGCACTTCAAAAAAGTAGAAAGACCAGCATACAATGGCACCAAAAAATACTTTAATAAAAGTATTCTTAAAAAGCAAACCGGTTTCGGCTGTATGGGTACATAGCCTTCACCAGTGTGAATAACAGAAAATTAAGAAATACTTTAAATACAAAATGCATAGGACATGTGATCAATTAAAGATGCTCATTAAGTCCTAGTTTAAAGAGACCGCCCAGTTTAACAATCCATTTTTTCTCCATAGTGTTTAACAAGTCATGCCAACCCAATTTATTATTCCTGGGTCTCATGATTTTATCTATAATAGTGAAATTGAAACTGGCATTTTTATGTAACAGGGTATGCTTACAAAGGGCATTAGTTTCTTTATGGTGTTTTATCTCGCTAAGGTGTTCAGATATTCTAAATTTAAGGGGTCTGGAAGTTTGCCCTATATAGAAAGCTGGACAGTTACAACTAGCTAGGTAAATCAAATCTATGCTAACATCCTGTCTCAAACTTCAAAGGGGAATTGGGTCAGAATCTAGAGTCAGGTGACCAGATGAGGTCATTCTTGGAGCCATCTTGGAAATTTTGGATATTACAAAGAGAATAATCTCGGTACAGAGTATTCTGTCTTCGGCTGGACAACATGAAGGACCATTGACCACATCATCTGCCTTGCTCTATTAAGTAAGTAGGGAATAGTAATTATCGTAGATTCAGTCAGGAAAATATAGTGAAGCTTAGTTTAGATATTGTTTTTCTTTATTTGACTGAGTTTGTCCATCAATGTTACTTTCAATATTTCCTGTGATTTGAACTCTGTGGTTTACTGTAAATATATATTCAGTGTTTTCATGTTCTTTTATTATTTATTATTAAATGTATTTACAACTTTTATTGTGTTTGGTCCTTTTAGAAAGTATTTAACCTTTGGGAGTACTTATATTTATTTGGTGACACTGTGTGGGCCACTCCTGAAGGCCTAGATGTCTTGGTCAACTGCTACCATTTGTATTAGTATGAATATTACACAGTATAATTGGACACCCTTTGCTAAGGGCTAAGTAGCTGATTGTGGAGTGTCTGGTGGCAATGATAACTACCATATACTCTGGGCAGAAGGGGGGACAGGAGGTAAATCTGTTCCAGCCTTTCCCAAGTGTGTGTGTGTGTGTGTGTGTGTGTGTGTGTGTGTGTGTGTGTGTGTGTGTGTATGTATGTGTGAAAAATCAAATCTCATAGTGTGTGTTTGTGTCAGCTACTTGGAGGAGGGACATGAAGCAGTGATTTCACAAAGAGGGTGCTGGAGTACTTAGCTGGGGCACTCAGCTGAGTTAACTTAACTTGACTTAACTGTGCTAGTGGGGAGCCTTATTGGGGCCCTGAAGGGAGACAGATATAATGAAATCTAGACTCTGGGCTGACTGCATTCCCTGTGTGTTGTTAAGGAAAATTGTACTTGGTGCAGAAAGCTGCATCTGCAAATACCATGCTTATCTATTTCTCTAAAAGTGAACATTCCCCACAGGTGTCAGTGATGAGGACTGAGGTTCCTTGATCAATGACTCAGAGAGGGGTCATCACAGCAGAGATAAACATAGTGTAATTGACATACAAATGATTTTAATGTTCAGCTTAATAAAATACTCATTAATATGTTAAATAAAACACCAAAGTCACTCTTTAAATTTATTGCGATAAGCATAGTGTGAAGATATAGAAGTAACTGTGATAGACTGGAGGTCCTCAGTAAGGTTAGCATTTAAAAACAGCCAAGCTTTCCTACTTAAGAAGAGAGAGGCAAAGGTAGCTGATAAGACAGCATGGACCTAAAACTACTTTGTCTTCTTTATAAATCCCTGGTAAACAAAGATTCTGATGTTTATATGAATTCCTAGTATTTTTCTTTGCTGCCAAGAAGAAAGGAAAGTGAAAGGTCTAAACCCCCCTTTTTTGTTACCCTACACATCAAAAATATTTGTTGAAAGTATAAAACTGTGAGGGGGAGGGTAGAACGACAGAGACAGAGACAGATATCCTGAAAGCAGAAACAGTCATTTATGCTTATGACCTAAACCACATGGAGTGAAGTTATTACATAATGACCCACTTTTATGCTTTTTTACTTATTCATCATGGCAATGAAAGCTCAGACAGAAGTGAAATGAATGTAAAACAACTGAGAGTTGCTAATAAGATAAAAGATAACCACAGACTACTGCATCATGGCACCTTGCGTGCATATCTCTAACTCTAAAACACTTTAAAATAGTCTGACTTCTGCAGGGTTTTAATGTTCTGAATGCCTGCAGTCCTACATTATGACTGCACATTAAAGAAAAGATCCAGAAATATTGCATCAAATTTTGTCATTCGTGGAAAAAGAATACGTAAAGTCAGTCAGAAACTGGTCAACTGCTGGAGTGCAATAAGGACATGCTGCTTATCTGGTGACATGGCTGAGAAAGATATTAAAGCAGCATAGATGCTACTATTGTACAAGAACAAGTGAATAAAGAGAATGGCATATATTTTGCTCTTACATAGTTATAAAAGTATGTAACCATGTAACTAAGCTTACCTTTAATTCCTTTCCTTCCTCTTGGTCCTGGAATTCCTCGCTCACCTTTGGGTCCATCCTCTCCTAGGGGGCCTTGCCCAAGACATTTAATAACTTTTGAAAGAAAGAAAATCATAATTTACAAGTTTATTATTTTTCTTTATCTAAATTTGCAGCTATGACAACAACATAAGCATACTATACCCATCTATCTCACATGATTTAGAGTTTGAATTTATCAATGAATTTACTATTGCTGTCTTATATTAAAGGATGTCAGCAGTCAGTATCATGCAATGTGCAGACTAAAGTTGAAACGTTATTATCAGAAAATCCTTTTTATACTTTTTATCTTACATTCATTCCTTATCTGAAGTGGCCAGAAAGTTCTGCAATTGTAGCTTGACAGTGATATAATAAAAAAATATATAACTTTTTGGTGTATTTAAGATACAGTTCAATACATTCAAGAAGAGGAGAAAGAGATAAACACGAACATGGAATCTAAGTTCTCTTATCTTTAACCATTCTTCCAGTCTTGCTAAGTCTCTTCTCATACTTTCTTCATTGTATAACATTATATCATTAGCCAAAAGGGATTTTTTTTATTTTCAGACCTACTCAAAGGCAATGAAAAATAACTGGTCCTGTACTCACTCCTATGGTAACATATTTCAGACTGCTGTTTCGTCTGGGTGAACTACATCCTCTGTGACATTCTGTTCCATATTGCCAGGTCAATATTTTATTCGTATTACCACTATTTCAGTAATACTTAGTCAAATGTTTTGAGAACTTCAAGTGGGCCTACTTCATAGTCCCCTTCTGATCTACTGAGCTGAAATACAATCAAAGGTCTTTGTTAGAGGTTCAGAACCACAATGTCTCCCTCCAACCATCCATCTATCCAACAATCCATCCATCCACTTTTTAAACCACTTGTTCTGGTGAAGAATGTGGTTTCAGAAAGCTAAGTAAAACAGATCAGACCTCTCTATCCCGAGTGTCAGTTTCCAGCTCATCCTGGTGGATTTCCAAGTGTGTCCAGGCAACCTGAAAGAAAGCACATCTCTACAGTATGTCATATGTCAGCCATGGGCCTCCTATCACTGTAATGTACCACTGCACCTGGTACATCTCACACAGGAGGAAACCGACCCAAATGATTCTTGATACAGAGGATGCAGCAGCTTTACTCAGATTTTCTCTTTGATTGTCAAGCCCTTCACACCGTCAGGGAGAATAAGCTCAGCAACTTTTCTGAAGAGAAGTACACTTGTGGAAGTTAACTTACCGTAACAGTAGATGTTCCAATAGGTAGCCTTTAGGTATACGGGGCATATCTTGCCAAGGATATTGGCAATCTACCCAGTCTACAAAGCTTTGGGCATTTTCCACGCCCACTATATGTCTGCTCTATCACATGTCAGTATAAGAGGGAAGTACAGTTGCACCAAAAATCAGAGGCAAAAAAGGATGAAAGGTGTACCTTGCCAGAAGTGTACAAAGTCCTGACTTGAACAATTCACTCAGATACTGGAGAACCAGTATTTCCCCTGCATGGGATGGATCTTGGTCTCTGTAATGGCACTAACTAAAAATCACTTCCATTTGACTAAATCAGATTTCCTAGTAGCAGGTTTCCTTGCCTCATTTAATATCTGTTGCTCATTGTCAGAAAAAGGTGCTTAAATGAGATCAAAAACCTACTATATATATAGTCAGATGGAGATTAAGAATGTTGTGGTGGATGAGAGATCCCTTCTCCTGTGCGAGCAGATCCATTCTGAAGAAGTTTTAGTTGATTGTCCTTGACCAGGTGCATGAGAAGGGAGAACAAATATATTCTGGGTCAAAACAAAGCAACCAAAAGTATGTTTGGCAAACCATTTTTATCTTTAGTAGGACTTTTGTGTATCAAAGGAAAAGAGGTATGCATAAAGAAATATCATGTGCAAGGGGAAAAATGCACTTTTATAATGCCTTTTTGCAAGATGTCCTGGCACAGAGCTGTCCTTGCTGACTGTTGTGATAAGAAGCAAACAGATAGACAATCTCCTTAAAGACACCTGGGCTCCAGCATCCACTTATCTGGGTCTTTCCTGGATCTGCTCAGAGAGTCTGCTGCTATGTTCTGTTCAGATGGAATGTATGTTGCTTGGAGGTAAAGACTGTGTTGAATTGCCAGTTCCTAGGCAACCGTGGCTAACCTGTAAAGGGGTAAGATCCCATTCTCCTTTGTTTGCTTATATACCATATCACTGTGATGATGTCTGTTATAACTAGCAGTGGTCCAGGTGATTTAGAGATTTGAGAGCTTTTGTCAGGGCCATCATTTTAATGAGGTAATGTGTCTGCACCTGAAATGAGGTTATCAAGGGCTCTGAACTTTGACTTCTTGAGATACTGCTCCCATAACAATGTCTGAGGCATCTTTGGTGACTCACTGAGTACACAGGCTGGGTGAAAGGGGAGACCTGCATTTTACAGGATTTGGTTTGACAACCAAGGCCTTTCTTGATGAAATTCAGAACAGAGATAGAAAGGAACAGAGGATGCTGAAGGTGGGCCCAAATAGATGTGTAAAAACACTGGATTTTTCTCATATGAAATCTGGCAAATGCAATCATAAGGATGGATAAGGCTATATAACCCAGAATTATGAGGCATTCCCTTACTGTAAAGGCAAACAGAAACTTTCTCTTACAAGTTATTTATAGGTTTCTGCTGCCACTGCTTGTTTGCAAGGAATTTTGAGTAAAATATATTTATTTGCCTGTTTTATATAGATGCAAGCACATCCATCTGAAGGACTCTGAACCGATATACGAACTGAAGGGAGTCCTCTCTGTTTAGCTTCCATTCATGAAGGGCTTTGTTAGACCTGCTTAGAGAATTGGACAATGTGTTCAGAAGGAAGGGAATACAGACTCCTGTAGAAATAAACTGTTAAATGAGCACTTTCCAAGCCATCATGGCTAACCTGCAAAGGTGTTAAGACTTTGTCTTACCTTGTTTGTTTATGTACCACATAACTGATATATTGTCTGTCATTAGTTGTAGAAAACCTGGTGTCCACAGTTGGTGATGAGCTTTCAGGCCAATGATTAGGCCCATCATCTCCTTCATACGAATGTGGCTTTTCTTGTGTAAGGGGTTGCATACATCCTGAACTTTGATTTCTTGAGAGTAAGCTCCCTACCCAAGGTCTGGGGGATCTATCTAATGCTCTGTACTGATGAAGGTTGTAAAAAGGGAATTCCTAGATTGGAGTCTACCTGTTTGGCCCACCAGAGTAAGTCCTGAATTAGACAAGGAATATGTGGAATGTGTTGATTGAGAGAGTTCTGGTGCTTGGTCCACACTGACCTAAGATACCACTGGATTTGGAAGTGAGTTACCCGAAGCATGAAAAAGGCTTTAATTGGAGGCTAGGCACTTTGTGAATACCCTTGCTGCTGCAGAAAGCTCAAAGTGCAAAGATGTAAACTGAAAATACAAGCCCAAGACACAGACACTTAAAACATTTCTGTGTTGTTTGTGGATAGGAATATATAAACAAGCATATTTTAAATCTAGAGTAATCAATAGAGCATTTGGATATAGGAGAGGCAATAAAGTTTGGAGGGTGAGCATTCTGAAATGAGGAACCTTCAATAAAGTGTTAGTCTGGCTAGGTCAAGAATTGCCTCCAGTCTCTTTCTTTCCTGAGGACCAGTAATAGTCTTGATTGAAATCCTTTTCCCCCATAAGTTATGGAGGTAATTTTTCTGTTACTCATAATAAAGGATGATTTGAAATAATAGAGAGAATAAGATGTTCCTGATCTTTGGGAGCCTGAGAGACTTGGTTTGGAATCCCATTCTAATCTCTTCTTGTGATGTTTAACACCTAGAAAGCTGAAATAATTGTTTTCCATAAAGGAGAATGTCCTCCACGTGTTCACATGGGTTTCCTCCAGGTACTCTGGTTTCCTTCCACATCCCAAATACATGCAGTAGGTGGACTGGACACTCTAAATTGTACATAGCTGTGAGTGCATGTTATGAATGAACCACTTCTGAAGGACTAGCCAACCAACGGTGTAAACCTTTACTCAGGATGATTGTCACTGCTGAAATGACACCCCAACTCCATGTACAAAAACGGGAAAAAAAGGGATTGTCGATGGATGGATGGATAGAAGGATGGATTGAATGAAGGCAAGGAGAAAGTTTGCCGGTAGTTCTAAGGGAAGGAGATAACTGGCTGGGGAAAAAGGGAAGGGGACAGGAAAGGTAAAGTCAGGTGTAATCTGTATCATTATTGGTGTACTGGAAACCACTTGGCTTGTTCTCAAAATCCCCTTTCCATTTTTTATTCTTAAGCTGGCCTTTACTTGATTTTAAAAAAATTAAACAAATGAGACAAAGCAGAAAAAAACACACACATTGATTTATAATGCTTAGATGTGGATTGCTTTCTAAAGAAAGGACTTAGTTTTTCAGAATAATTTGTCTCATATCTGGGCATCGGAGAACCTTGCATTACCTCACCTGTCAATTCCATGATTTTAAAGACTTCAGCAGTGGGATCTCCAGATAGCAAATGTTTATCCAGTGGAGCATTCAACAAACTGAGCCTTGATGTCCTCTGTTAAAGGCTGGTGTCTTACCAGGCATTCCCATGGATGACAGAACCAGTGGCAGATGCTCTAGATGTTGCAGCAATGACATCAGATCCACATTTTTTGGAATATGTAGCAGAATGAAGTATTTCTAGAAGTTTTGTTCTTAAGTCTATGTTGGGAATTCTGGAAATCATCTGATTCAGAACATAGCTAAAATAATTTAGTCATTTGCTTCTGACAGCTTATAGCCCTAAATGATACGGCTGCAGAATTATAAATGTTTTT